>NW_017215862.1:0-13600 GCF_001704415.2 Capra hircus
TAGGGCCTCCTCTCCCGTCGATGCCCGGGCCTAAGACCTTGTGTAGAGTCGGTGCCGGAACCTGAGCATTCCTCTCCAGTGCTGACATGGATGTGGGGTACTTTTGGAGTCTCCCTAGGGAGTCAGTCCTCGTCTCGTTTGGGGCATGCACGTGCGCTTTCCTCCCGAGATGGGGCAGCAGTGTCATGTTTCCCGTCGAGTGATCAAGGAATCAGTGGCTTTTCCTCGAGTCTTTTCCACAAGGCTTTCCCACGAGGCTTTTCCACAGGGGCTGTCCCACGTGCCAACGTGGTGTGAGTCGATCCTCGGCTTGAAAGTCGAGGCAGTGCAGGGAATACAGGTTTCCCTGGAATGGACTGAGACATCTGGGGGACTCTCAGAATTGGTGGCACACCCTGGAGTTCCTCTCGCCTTTCCTGTGGAGAGGGCCTCCTCTAAGAGATGCCACGGGAACGCCGGGAATTCTTTCCCGAGAACACAGGGAAAGGATCCCTCCTCTCGAGCTAGGAGGCGGAAACGGGGCTCCTCTTAGATGGGGGCGGGAATCTCGTGCTTCCTCTCGAGTGGAGACGGGTATGTCAGGGAACTTCTTGAGTTGCAGCAAGGGTGTGAAGGACCCTTTGGAAGTCCATAGGTTAGGTGTGATTAGCCTCGAGACGCCTCTGGGAAATGGGCCTCATCTCGCCTGGAGGGGAGTACCTCCTGAATTTTCTCGAGTTGTGGCAGGCGGCTCTCGACTTACGACGGGGACCTCAGGGAGTCGCTCTGGTGGCCTCAGGAAAGGCCAGACCACATGCGAGTTGCTTTGGGGCCTCTCGGGATTCCTATTTTGTCGATGCCAGGGCCTAAGATCTTGTATGGAGTCGGTGCCGGGACCTGAGCATTCCTCTCCAGTGCAGACATGGATCCTGGGGTACTTCTGGAGTCTCCCCAGGGGAGTCAGTCCTCGTCACGAGCGGGGGCATGCACGTGCGCTTTCCTCCCGAGCTGTAGCAGCAGTGTCACGCTTCCCTTCGCGTGGATCAAGAGATCTGTGGCTTTCCCTTGAGGCTTTCGCACTAGGCTTTCCCACGAGGCTTTCTCACAGGGCTGTACCACGATGCCACCGTGGTGTGAGTCGATCCTCGGCTTGAAAGTCGAGGCAGTGCAGGGAAAACAGGTTTCTCTGGAATGGATGAGACATCTGGGGGACTCTGGGAATGGTGGCACGACCCTGGAGTTCCTCTCGCCTTTCCGCTGGAGAGCGTCTCCTCTTGAGATGCGACGGGAACGCCGGGAATTCTTTCCGGAACACGCAGGGAAAGGATCCCTCCTCTCGAGCTAGGAGGCAGAAACGGGTCTCTTCTGGATGTGGGCGGGACTCTCGTGCTTCCTCTCGAGTGGAGACGGGTAAGTCGGGGAACTTCTTGAGTTGCAGCAAGAGTGTGAAGGACCCTTTGGAATTTCCAGAGGTTAGGTGTGAATAGCCTCGAGACGCCTCAGCGGAAATGGGCCTCATCTCACCTGGAGCGGCGAACCTCCTGGATTTTCTCGAGTTGCGGCAGGTGCTCTCGACTTAAGACGGGGACCTCAGGGACCCGCTCTCGTGGCATCAGGAAAGGCCAGTCCCCATGCCAGTTGCTCGCGGAGCCTCTCGGGATTCCTCTCCCGTCGATGCTGGTGCCTAAGACCTTGTGGGGAGTCGGTGCCCGCACCTGAGGATTCCTCTCCAGTGCTGACACGGATCTTGGGGTACTTCTGGAGTCTCCCCTGGGGAGTCAGTCCTCGTCTCGAGGGGGGCAGGGACGTGCGATTTCCTCCCGAGCTGTAGCAGCAGTGTCATGCTTCCCTTCGCGTGGATCAAGGGATCTGTGGCTTTGCCTCAAGGCTTTCCCACTAGGCTTTCCCACGAGGCTTTCCCACAGGGCTGTCCCACGTGCCACCGTGGTGTTAGTCGATCCTCGGCTTGAAAGTCGAGGCAGTGCAGGGAAAACAGGTTTCCCTGGAATGGACAGACATTTGGGGGACTCTGGGAATGGTGGCCTGACCCTGCAGTTCCTCTCGCCTTTTCTATGGAGAGAGCGTCCTCTTGAGATGCGACGGGAACGCCGGGAATTCTTTCCCGACCACGCAGGGAAAGGATCCCTCCTCTCGAGCTAGGAGGCGGAAACGGGGCTCCTCTGGATGTGGGCAGTACTCTCGTGATTCCTCTCGAGTCGAAATGGGTATGTCGGGGAACTTCTTGAGTTGGCAGCAAGGGTGTGAAGGACCTTTGGAATTTCCAGAGTTTAGGTGTGATTAGCCTCAAGATGCCTCAGCGGAAATGGGCCTCATATAGCCTGGAGGGGAGAACCTCCTGGATTTTCTCGAGTTGCGGCAGGTGCACTGCACTTACGACGGGGACCTCAGGGACCCGCTCTGGTGGCATCAGGAAAGGCCAGTCCCCATGCGAGTTGCTCGGGGGCCTCTCAGGATTCCTCTCCTGTCGATCCTGGGGCCTAAGACCTTGTGTGGAGTCAGTGCTGGAACCTGAGGCATTCCTCTCCAGTGCTGTCATGGATCTTGGGGTACTTCAGGAGTCTCCCCAGGGGAGTCAGTCCTCGTCTCGAGTGGGGGCATGCACGTGCGCTTTCCTCCTGAGCTGAAGCAGCAGTGTCACGCTTCCCTATCGCTTGGATCAAGGGATCTGTGGCTTTCCCTCGAGGCTTTCCCACGAGGCTTTCCCACAGGGCTGTCCCATCGTGCCACCGTGGTGTGATTTGATCCTCGCCTTGAAAGTCAAAACAGTGCAGGAAAACAGGTTTCCCTGGAATGGAACTGAGACATATGGGGGACTCTGCGAATGGTGGCACGACCCTGGAGTTCCTCTCGCCTTTCCTGTGGAGAGTGCCTTCTCTTGAGAAGCGACGGGAACGCCGGGAATTCTTTCCCGAGCACGCAGGGAAAGGATCTCTCTTCTCGAGCTAGGAGGTGGAAACGGGGCTCCTCTGGATACGGTCGGGACTCTCGTGCTTCCTCTCGAGTGGAAACGGGTATGTCGGGGAACTTCTTGAGATGCAGCAACGGTGTGGAGGACCCTTTCGGAAGTTCCAGATGTACAGGTGTGATAAGCCTCAGGACGCCTCAGCGGAAATGGGCCTGATCTCGCCTGGAGGGGAGAACCTCCTGGATTTTCTCGAGTTGCGGCAGGTGCTCTCGACTTACGACGGGGACCTCAGGGACCCGCTCTGGTGGCCTCAGGAAAGGCCAGTCCCCATGCGTGTTGCTGGAGGGCCTCTCGGGATTCCTCTCCCAGTCGATGCTGGTTACTAAGACCTTGTGTGGAGTCGGTGACGGAACCTGAGGATTCCTCTCCAGTGCTGACATGGATCTTGGGGTACTTTTGGAGTCTCCCCAGGGGCGTCAGTCCTCGTCTCTAGTGGGGGCATGCACGTGCGCTTTCCTCCCGAGCTGTATCAGCAGTGTCACGCTTCCCTTCGAGTGGATCAAGGGATCTGTGGCTTTCGCTCGAGGCTTTCCCAAGAGGCTTTCCCACGATGCTTTCCCACAGGGCGGTCCCACGTGCCACCGTGGTGTGAGTGGATCCTCGGCTTGAAAGTCGGGGCAGTGCAGGGAAAACAGTTTCTCCCTGGAATGGACTGAGACATCTGGGGACACAGGGAATGGTGGCACGACACTGGAGTTCCTCTCGCCTTTCTTGTGGAGAGCGCCTCCTCTTGAGATGCGACGGGAACGCTGGGAATTCTTTCCCGACTACGCAGGGCAACGATCCCTCCTATCGTGCTAGGAGGCGGAAACGGGGCTCCTCTGGATGTGGGCGGGTCTCTCGTGTTTCCTCTCGATTGGAAGACGGGTATGTCCGGGAACTTCTTGAGTTGCAGCAAGGGTGTAAAGGACTCTTTGGAAGTTCCAGAATTTAGGTGTGATTAGCCTCGAGACGCCTCATCGGAAATGGGCCTCATCTCGCCTGGAGGGGAGAACCTCCTGGATTTTCTCGAGTTGCGGCAGGTGCTCTCGACTTATGACGGGGACCTCAGGGACCCGCTCTGGTGGCCTCAGGTAATTCCAATAACCGAGCGAGTTGCTCGGGGGCCGCTCGGGTTTCCACTCCCCTCGATACTTTGGCCTAAGACCTTGTGTGGAGTCGGTGCCGGAACCTGAGCATTCCTCTCCAGTGCTGAGATGGATCTGGGGTACGTTCTGGAGTCTCCCCAGGGGTGTCAGTCCTCGTCTAGAGTGGGGGCAGGCACGTGCACTTTCCTCCCGAGCTGTAGCAGCAGTGTCACGCTGCCCTTCGCGTGGTCAAGGGATCTGTGGCTTTCCCTCGAGGATTTCCGACGAGGCTTTCCCACGAGGCATTCCCACAGGGCTGTCCCACGTGCCACCGTGGTGTGAGTCGATCCTCGGCTTGAAAGTCGAGGCAGTGCAGGGAAAACAGGTTTGCCTGGAATGGACTGAGACATCTGGGGGACTCTGGGAATGGTGGCACGACCCTGGAGTTCCACTCTCCATTCCTGTGGAGAGCGCCTCCTCTTGAGATGCGACGGGAACGCCGGGAATTCTTTCCCGACCACGCAGGGAAAGGATCCCTCCTCTCGAGCTAGGAGGCAGAAACGGGGCTCCTCTGGATGTGGGCGGGACTCTCGTGCTTCGTCTCGAGTGGAGACGGAAATGTCGGGGAACTTCTTGAGTTGCAGCAAGGGTGTGAAGGACACTTTGGAAGTACCAGAGGTAGGTGTGATTAGCCTCGAGACGCCTCAGTGGAAATGGGCCTCATCTCTCCTGGAGGGGTGAACCTCCTGGATTTTCTCGAGATTGCGACAGGTGCTCTCGACTTACGATGGGGACCTCAGGGACCCGCTCTGGTGGCCTCAGGAAAGGCCAGTCCCCATGGGAGTTGATCGGGGGCCTATCGGGATTCCTCTCCCGTCGATGCGGGGCCAAAGACCTTGTGTGGAGTCGGTGCCGGAAACTGTGGATTCCTCTCGAGTGCTGACATGGATCGTGGGGTACTTCTGGAGTTTCCCCAGGGGAGTCAGTCCTCGTCTCGTATGGGGGCATGCACGTGCGCATTCCTCCCAAGCTGTAGCAGCAGTGTCACGCTTCCCTTCGCGTGGATCAAGACATCTGTGGCTTTCCCTCGAGGCTTTCCCACGAGGCTTTCCCACAGGGCTTTCCCACGTGCCACCGTGGTGTGAGTCCGATCCTCGGCTTGCAAAGTCGAGGCAGCTGCAGGGAAGACAGTTTTCCCTGGAATGGACTGAGATCATCTGGGGGACTCTGGGAATGTGGCACGACCCTGGAGTTCCTCTCGCCTTTCCTGTGGAGAGTGCCTCCTCTTGAGATGCGAAGGGAACGCCGGGAATTCTTTCCCGACCACGCAGGGAAAGGATCCCTCCTCTCGAGCTAGGAGGCGCAAACGGGGCTCCTCTGGATGTGGGCGGTACGAACGTGCTTCCTCTCGAGTGGAGACGGAGTATGTCGGGGAACTTCTTGAGTTGCAGCAAGGTTGTGAAGGACCCTTTGGACAGTTCCAGAGGTTAGGTGTGATTAGCCTTGAGACCCTCAGCGGAAATGGGCCTCATCTCGCCAGGCGGGGAGAACCTCCTGGATTTTCTCGAGTTTCAGCAGGTGCTCTCGACTTACGACTGGGACCTCAGGGACCCGCTCTGGTGGCCTCAGTAAAGGCCAGTCCACATGTGAGTTGCTCGGGTTCCTCTCGGGATTCCTCTCCCGTCTATGCCAGGGCCTAAGATCTTGTGTGGAGTCGGTGCCGGAACCTGAGCATTCCTCTCCAGTGCTGACATGGAACTTCGGGTACTTCTGGAGTCTCCCCAGTGGAGTCAGTCCTCGTCTCGAGCGGGGGCATGCACGTGTGCTTTCCTCCCGAGCTGTAGCAGCAGTGTCACGCTTCCCTTCGCGTGGATCAAGGGATCAGGGACTTTCCCTCGATGGCTTTCCCAGGAGTCTTTCCCACGAGGCTTTTCCACAGGGCTCTCCCACGTGCCACCGTGGTGAGAGTCGATCCTCGGCTTGAAAGTCGAGGCAGTGGAGGGAAAACAGGTTTCCCTGGAATGGACTGAGATATCTGGGGACTCTGGGAATGGTGGCACGACCCTGGAGATCACTCTCGCCTTTCCTGTGGAGAGCGCCTCCTCTTGAGATGCGACGGGAACGCCGGGAATTCTTTACCCGAAACGCAGGGAAAGGATCCCTCCTCTCGAGCTAGGAGGCGGAAACGGGGCTCCTCTGGATGTGGGCGGGACTCTCATGCTTCCTCTAGAGTGGAGACGGGTATGTCGGGGAACTTCTTGAGTTGCAGCAAGGGTGTGAAGGACCCTTTGGAAGTTCCAGAGGTTAGGTGTGATTAGCCTCGAGACGCCTCAGCGGAAATGGGCCTCATTTCGCCTGGACGGGAGAACCTCCTGGATTTTCTCGAGTTGCAGCAGGTGCTCTCGACTTACGACGGGGACCTCAGGGACCCGCTCTGGTGGCCTCAGTAAAGGCCAGTCCCCATGTGAGTTGCTCGGGTTCCTCTCAGGATTTCTCTCCCGTCTATGCCAGGGGCCTAAGATCTTGTGTCGAGTCGGTGCCGGAACCTGAGCATTCCTCTCCAGTGCTGACATGGATCTTCGGGTACTTCTGGAGTCTCCCCAGTGGAGTCAGTGCTCGTCTCGAGCGGGGCATGCACGTGCGCTTTCTTCCCGAGCTGTAGCAGCAGTGTCACGCTTCCCTTCGCGTGGATCAAGGGATCAGGGCTTTCCCTCGAGGTTTTCCCAGGAGTCTTTCCCACGAGGCTTTCCCACAGGGCTGTCCCACGTTCCACCGGTGTGAGTCGATCTTCGGCATGAAAGTCGAGGCAGTGCAGGGAAAACAGGTTTCCCTGGAAATGGACTGAAACATCTGGGGGACTCTGGGAATGATGTCACGACCCTGGAGTTCCTCTCGCCTTTTCTGTGGAGAGCGCCTCCTCTTGAGATGCGACAGGAAACGCCGAGAATTCTTTCCCGAACACGCAGGGAAAGGATCCCTACTCTCGAGCTAGGAGGCGTAAATGGGGCTTCTCTGGATGTGGGCGGGACTCTCGTGCTTCCTCTCGAGTGGAGACGGGTATGTTGGGGATCTTCTTGAGTGGCAGCAAGGGTGTGAAGGACCCTTTGGAAGTTCCAGAGGTTAGGTGTGATTAGCCTCGAGACGCCTCGGCGGAAATGGGCCTCATCTCGTCTGGAGGGAAGAACCTCCTGGATGTTCTCGAGTTTCGGCAGGTGCTCTCGACTTACGACGGGGACCTCAGGGACCCGCTCTGGTGGCTTCAGGAAAGGCCAATCCTCATGCGAGTTGTTCAGGGGCCTCTCAGGATTCCTCTCCCGTCGATGCCAGGGCCTAAGATCTTGTGTGGATTAGGTGCCGGAACCTGAGGATTCCTCTCCAGTGCTGACATGGATCTTGGGGTACTTCTGGAGTCTCCCCAGGGGAGTCAGTCCTCGTTTCGAGTGGGGGCATGCACGTGCGCTTTCCTCCCGAGCTGTAGCAGCAGTGTCCCACTTCACTTGACGTGGATCAAGGTATCTGTGGAATTCCCTCGAGGCTTTTCCAGGAGGATTTCCCACGAGGCTTTCCCACGAGGCTTTCCCACAGGGCTGTCCCAAGTGCACCGTGGTGTGAGTCGATCCTCGGCTTGAAAGTCGAGGCAGTGCAGGGAAAACATGTTTCCTGGAAAGGACGGAGACATCTTGGGGACTCTGGGAATGGTGGCACGACACTGGAGTTCCTCTTGCCGTTTCCTGTGGAGAGCGCCTCCTCTTGAGATGCGACGGGAATGCCGGGAATTCTTTCCCGACCACGCAGGAAAAGGATCCCTCCTCTCGAGCTAGCAGGCGGAATGGGGCTCCTCTGGATGTGGGCCGGACTCTCGTGCTTCCTCTCGAGTGGAGACGGGTATGTCGGGGTACTTCTTGAGTTGCAGCAAGGGTGTGAAGGACCCTTTGGAAGTTCCAGAGGTTAGGTGTGATTAGCCTCTAGAAGCCTCAGCGGAAATGGGCCTCATCTCGCCTGGAGGGGAGAACCTCCTGGATTTTCTCGAGTTGCGGCAGGTGCTCTCGACTTACGACGGGGACCTCAGGGACCCGCTCTGGTGGCCTCAGGAAAGGACAGTCCCATGCGAGTTGCATGGGGCCTCTAGGGATTCCTCTCCCATCGATGCCGGGGCCTAAGACCATGTGTCGAGTTCGGTGCCGGAAGCTGAGGATTCCTCTCCAGTGTTGACATGGATTTTGGGGTACTTCTGGAGTTTCTCCGTGGGGAGTCCGTCCTCGTCTCGAGTGGGGGCGTGCACGTGCGCTTTCCTCCCGAGCTGTAGCAGCAGTGTCACGCTTCAATTCGCGTGGATCAAGGGATCTGTGGCTTTCCCTTGAGGCATTCCCACGAGGCTTCCCACGAATCTTTCCCACAGGGCTCTCCCAAGTGCCACCGTGGTGTGAGTCGATCCTCGGATTGAAAGTCGAGGCAGTGCAGGGAAAACAGGTTTCCCTGGAATGGACTGAGATTCTGGGAGACTCTGGGAATGTGGCACGACCCTGGAGTTCCTCTCGCCTTTCCTGTGGAGAGCGCCTCCTCTTGAGATGCTATGGGAACGCCTGGAATTCTTTCCAGACCACGCAGGGAAAGGATCCCTCCTCTCCAGCTAGGAGGCGGACACGGGGCTCCTCTGGATGTGGGCGGGACTCTCGTGCTTCCTCTTTAATGGAGACGGGTATGTCAGGGAACTTCTTGAGTTGCAGCAATGGTGTGAAGGACCCTTTGGAAGTTCCAGAGGTTAGGTGTGATTAGCCTCAAGACGCCTCAGCGGAAATGGGCCTCATCTCGCCTGGATGGGAGAACCTCCTGGATTTTCTCGACTTGCGGTAGGTGCTCTCAACTTACGACGGGGACCTCAGGGATCCGCTCTGGTGGCCTCAGGAAAGGCAGGTCCCAATGCGAGTTACTCGGGGGCTTCTTGGTATTCCTCTCCCGTCAATGCCGGGGCCTAAGACCTTGTTTGGAGTCTGTGCCAAACCTGAGGATTCCTCTCCATTGCTGACATGGATCTTGGGGTACTTCTGGAGTCTACCCAGGGGAGTCAGTCCTCCTCTAAGTAGGGTCATGCACGTGCGCTTTCCTCCCGAGCTGTAGCAGCAGTGTCACCCTTCCCTTCGCGTGGATCAAGGGATCAGTGGCTTTCCCTCGAGGCTCCTCACGAGGCTTTCCCATAAGGCTTTCCCATCAGGCTTTCCCACAGGGCTGTCCCATGTGCCACCGTGGTGTGAATCGATTCCTCGGCTTGAAAGACGAGGCAGTGCAGGGAAAACAGGTTTCCCTGGAATGGACTGAGACACCTGGGGGACTCTGGGAATGGTGGCACGACCCTGGAGTTCCTCTCGCCTTTCCTGTGGAGAGCGACTCCTCTTGAGATGCGCCGGAACGCCGGGAATACTTGACCGAACACGCAGAGAAAAGATCCCTCATCTCGAGCTAGGAGGCGGAACCGCTGCTCCTCTGGAATGTGGGCGGGACTCTCGTCCTTCCTCTCGAGTGGAGACGGGTATGTCGGGGAAATTTTTGAGTTGCAGCAAGGGTGTGAAGGACCCTTTGGAAGTTCCAGAGATGAGGTGTGTTTTGCCTCGAGACGCCTCAGGGGAAATGGGCCTCATCTCACCTGGATGGGAGAACCTCCTGGATTTTCTCGAGTTGCGGCAGGTGCTCTCGACTTACGAAGGGGACCTCAGGGACACGCTCTGGTGGCCTCAGGAAAGGCCAGTCCCCATGCGTGTTGCTCTGTGGCCTCTCGGGATTCCTCTCCCGTCGATGCCGGGGCTTAAGATCTTGTGTGGTGTCGGGGCCGGAACCTGAGGATTCCTCTCCAGTGCTGACATGGATTTTGGGGTATTTCTGGAGTCTCCCCAGGGGAGTCAGTCCTCGTCTCGAGTGGGGGCATTCACAGGCGATTTCCTCCCGAGCTGTAGCAGCAGTGTTACCCTTCCCTTCGCATGGATCAAGGGATCTGTGGCTTTTTCTCGAGGCTTTCCCACGAGGTTTTCCCACGAGGCTTTACCACAGGTGTGTCCCACGTGTCACCGTGGTGTGGGAAGATCCTCGGCTTGAAAGTCGAGGCAGTGCAGGGAAAACAGGTTTCCCTGGAATGGACTGAGATATCTGGGGGACTCTGGGAATGGTGGCACGACCCTGGAGTTCCTCTCGCCTTTCCTGTGGAGAGCGCCTCCTCTTGAGATGCGACGGGAATGCCGGGAATTCCTTCCCGACCACTCAGGGAAGGATCCCTCCTCTCGAGCTATGAGGCGGAAACGGGGCTCCTCTTGATGTGGACGGCACTCTCGTGCTTCCCCTCGAGTGTAGACGGGTATGTCGTGGAATTTCTTGAGTTGCAGCAAGGGTGTGAAGGACCCTTTGGAAGTTCCAGAGATTAGGTGTGATTAGCCTCCAAACGACTCAGCGGAAATAGGCCTCATCTTGCCTGGAGGGTAGCAACCTCCTGGATTTTCTCGAGTGGCAGCAGGTGCTATCACTTACGACGGGGAACTCAGGGACCCGCTCTGGTGGCCTCAGGAAAGGCCAGTCCACATGCTAGTTGCTCGGGGGCCTTTCGGGTTTCCTCTCCCATCGATGCCGGGGCCTAAGATCTTCTGTGGTGTCGGTGCGGGAATCTGAGGTTTCCTCTCCAGTGCTGACATGGATCTTGGGGTACTTCTGGAGTCTCCCCAGGGGAGTCAATCCTCGTCTCGAATGGGGGCATGCAGGTGGGCTCTACTCCTGAGCTCCAGCTGCAGTGTCCAGCTTCCCTTCGCGTGGAGTAAGGGATCTGTGGCTTTCCCTCGAGGCTTTTCGACGAAGCTTTCCAACGAGGCTTTCCCACAGGGCTGTCCCACGTGCCACCGTGGTGTGAGTCTATCCTCGGCTTGAAAGTCGAGGCAGTGCAGGTAAAACAGGTTTCCCTGGAATGGACAGACATCTGGGGGACTCTGGGAATGGTGGCCCGACCCTGGAGTTCCTCTCGCCTTTCCTATGGAGAGAGCCTCCTCTTGAGATGCGACGGGAACGCCGGGAATTCTTTCCCACCATGCAGGGAAAGGATCCCTCCTCTCGAGCTAGGAGGCGGAAACGGGGCTCCTCTGGATGTGGGCAGAACTCTCGTGCTTCCTCTCGAGTCGAGACGGGTATGTCGGGGAACTTCTTGAGTTGCAGAAAGGGTGTGAAGGGACCTTTGGAATTTCGAGAGGTTAGGTGTGATTAGCCTTAAGATGCCTCAGCGGAAATGGGCCTCATATAGCCTGGAGGGGAGAACCTCCTGGATTTTCTCGAGTTGCGGCAGGTGCTCTCGACTTACGACGGGGACCCCTGGGACCCGCTCTGGTGGCCTCAGGAAAGGCCAGTCCCAATGCGAGTTGCTCGGGGGCCTCTCGGGATTCCTCTCCCGTCGATGCTGGGGCCTAAGACCTTGTGTGGACTCAGTGACGCAACCTGAGGATTCCTCTCCATTGCTGACATGGATCTTGGGGTACTTCTGGAGTCTCCCCAGGGGAGTCAGTACGCGTCTCGAGTGGGGGCATGCACGTGCGCTTTCCTCCCGAGCTGTAGCAGCAGTGTCTCCCTTCCCCTCGCGAGGTTCAAGGGATCATGGGCTTTCCCTCGAGGCTTTCCCACGAGGCTTTCCCACGAGGCTTTCCCACAAGGCTCTCCCACGTGCCACCGTGGTGTGAGTCCATCCTCGGCTTGAAAGTCGAGGCAGTGCAGGAAAACAGTTTTCCCTGGAATGGACTGGAGACATCTGGTTGTCTCTGGGAATGGTGGCACGACCCTGGAGTTCCTCTCGCCTTTCCTGTGGAGAGCGCCTCCTCTTGAGATGCGACGGGAACGCCGGGAATTCTTTCCCGAACACGCAGGGAAAGGATCCCTCCTCTCAAGCTAGGAGGCGGAAACGGGGCTCCTCTGGATGTGGGCGGGACTCTCGTGCTTCCTCTCGAGCGGAGACGGGTATGTCGGGGAACTTCTTGAGTTGCAGCAAGGGTGTGAAGGACCTTTGGAAGTTCCAGAGGTTAGGTGTGAGTAGCCTCGAGACGCTCAGTCGGAAATGGGCCTCATCTCGCCTGGAGGGGAGAACCTCCTGGATTTTCTCGAGTTGCGGCAGGTGCTCTCGACTTACGACGGGGACCTCAGGGACCCGCTCTGGTGGCCTCAGGAAAGGCCAGTCCCCATGCGAGTTGCTCGGGGGCCTCTCGGGATTCCTCTCCTGTCGATGCCTGGGGCCTAAGACCTTGTGTGGGAGTCAGTGCCGGAACCTGAGGATTCCTCTCCAGTGCTGCATGGATCTTGGGGTACTTCTGGAGTCTCCCCAGGGGAGTCAGTCCTCCTCTCGAGTGGGGGCATGCACGTGCGCTTTCCTCCTGAGCTGAAGCAGCAGTGTCACGCTTCCCTATGCTTGGATCAAGGGATCTGTGGCTTTCCCTCGAGGCTTTCAAGGACTTTCCCACGAGGCTTTCCCACAGGGCTGTCCCTACGTGCCACCGTGGTGTGAGTCTGATCCTCGGCTTGAAAGTCAAAAGCAGTGCAGGGAAAACAGGTTTCCCTGGAATGGAACTGAGGACATCTGGGGACTCTGGGAATGGTATGCACGACCCCTGGAGTTCTTCTCGGCCTTTTCTGTGGGAGGGCCTACTCTTGGAAGGACGCGCAACGCGCGGAAATTCTTTCCCGAAACGCGCAGGGAAGAGGATCCCTCTTCTGAGCTAAGGAGTGCGTAAAGGTCTCTGGTTTGGGCGGTCTCAGGCTTTCATCTGAGACGGCGTATCGTCGGGCGACTTCTCTGCTTCAGAAGGTGGAAGATATTGGTATAGTTCAAGTATCGTTATTGAATTGTCAGCGCAAGGTTGGAGACCCATTCGAAGCAATAGCAGGGATAGCTCCGTTGAGGATGCCTCTTCAAGTGAAATGGGCTGATCTGCCTGGAGGTAGAACTCTGGATTGTTTGCTCGAGTTGCGGCAGGTGCTCTCGGACTGTACGACGGGGACTCAGGGAACCCGTCTGGTGGCCTCAGGCAAAGGCCATTCGCCAATGCGCGTTGCCTGCGGGGGCGTAACTCGCATTCCTCCTCTCAGGTCGGATGCCCGGGGTAGATGTTTATGTGGAGTCGGTGCGAACCTGAGGTTCTCTCCAGTGCTTACTGGATTGGGGTACTTTGGAGGTCCCCCGGCAGGGGAGTCAGTCTTGCCGGACTGCGACGTGGGGGCATGCACGCTGGCGCTTTTCCTGCCCCAGAGCTTAGGGAGTACAGTGTCAGCTCCTACTTCGATGGCTTTGACCAATTGCTAGATCTTAGAGCTTTCCATTGAGGCTTCCCAATGAGGCCTTTCCCACAAGGCTGTCCCCACGCTGCCACTGCCAATGCCATGAATCAGACCCTCGGGATTGAAGGGAGTCCGAGGCAGTCCGAGGGAAAAGAGGTATGCCTGTGCCCCCTGGAATGTGACTGAGACAATCTGGGGGACTCTGGGAGATGGGGGCAGCGACTCTGAGTTTTCTCTAGGCTTTTCCTTGGAGAGCGCCTCCTCTTGATGTGGGCGGGAATGC
>NW_017215863.1:0-13599 GCF_001704415.2 Capra hircus
GCAAAGGAAGCGTGACACTGCTGCTCCAGCTCGGGAGGAAAGCGCACGTGCATGCCCCACTCGAGACGAGGACTGACTCCCTGGGGAGACTCCAGAAATACCCCAAAGATCCCTGTCAGCACTGGAGAGGAATCCTCAGGTTCCGGCACCGACTCCACACAAGGTCTTAGGCCCAGCATCGGACGGGAGAGGAATCCCGAGAGGCCCCGAGCAACTCGCATGGGGACTTGGCCTTTCCTGAGGCCACCAGAGCGCGGTCCCTGAGGTCCCCTTCGTAAAGTCGAGAGCACCTGCCGCAACTCGAGAAAATCCAGGAGGTTCTCCCCTCCAGGCGAGATGAGGCCCATTTCTGCTGAGGCGTCTCGAGGCTAATCACACCTAACCTCTGGAACTTCCAAAGGGTCCTTCACACCCTTGCTGCAACTCAAGAAGTTCCCCGACATACCCGTCTCCACTCGAGAGGAAGCACGAGAGTCCACGCCACATCCAGAGGAGCCCCGTTTCCGCCTCCTAGCTCGAGAGGAGGGATCCTTTCCTGCGTGGTCGGGAAAGAATTCCGGGTTCCCGTCGCATCTCAAGAGGAGGGCTCTCCACAGGAAAGGCGAGAGGAACTCCAGGTCGTGCCACCATTCCAGAGTCCCCAATGTCTCAGTCCATTCCAGGGAAACCTGTTTTCCCTGCACTGCCTCGACTTTCAAGCCGAGGATCGACTCACACCACGGTGGCACGTGGGACAGCCTGTGGAAAGCTCGTGGGAAAGCTCGAGGGAAGCCACAGATCCTTGATCCACGCGAAGGAAGCATGACACTGCTGCTACAGCTCGGAGGAAAGCACGTGCATGCCCATCGAGACGAGGACTGACTCCCTGGGAGACTCCAGAAGTACCCAAATCCATGTCAGACTGGAGAGGAATCCTCAGTTCCGGCACCGACTCCACACAAGTTTTAGGCCCAGCATCGACGGAGAGGAATCCGAGAGGCCCGAGCAACTCGCATGGGACTGGCCTTTCTGAGCACCAGAGCGGGTCCCTGTAGGTCCCCGTCGTAAGTCGAGAGCACCTGCCGCAACTCGAGAAAATCCAGGAGGTTCTCCCCTCCAGGCGAGATGAGGCCCATTTCCGCTGAGGCGTCTCGAGGCTAATCAACACCTAACCATCTGGAACTTCCAAAGGGTCCTTCACACCCTTGCTGCAACTCAAGAAGTTCCCAGACATACCCGTCTCCACTCGGAAAGGAAGCACGAGAGTTCCGCCCACATCCAGAGGAGCCCCGTTTCCGTCTCCTAGCTCGAGAAGGAGGGATCCTTTCCCTGCGTGGTTCGGGAAAGAATTCCCGCCGTTCCCGTCGCATCTCAAGAGGAGGCGCTCTCCATAGGAAAGGCGAGAGGAACTCCAGGGTCGTGCCACCATTCCCAGAGTCCCCCAGATGTCTCAGTCCATTCCAGGGAAACCTGTTTTCCCTAGCTCTGCCTCGACTTTCAAGCACGTAGGATCGACTCACACCACGGTGGCACGTGGGACAGCCCTGTGGGAAAGCCTCGTGGGAAAGCCTCGTGGGAAAGCCTCGAGGGAAAGCCACAGATCCCTTGATCCACGCGAAGGGAAGTGCGACACTGCTGCTACAGCTCGGGAGGAAAGCGCACGTTCATGCCCCCATTCGAGACGAGGACTGACTCCCCTGGGGAGACTCCATAAGTATCCCAAGATCCATGTCAGCACTGGAGGGGAATCCTCAGGTTCCGGCAACCACTCCACACAAGATCTTAGGCCCGGCATCGACGGGAGAGGAATCCCGAGTGGCCCCCGAGCAGCTCGCATGGGGACTGGCCTTTCCTGAGGCCACCAGAGCGGGTCCCTGAGGTCCCCATCGTAAGTCGAGAGCACCTGCCGCAACTCGGGAAAATCCAGGAGGTTCTCCCCTCCAGGCGAGATGAGGCCCATTTGCGCTGAGGCGTCTCCAAGCTAATCACACCTAAACTCTGGGCTTCCAAAGGGTCCTTCACACCCTTGCTGCAACTCAAGAAGTTCCTCGACTTACCCGTCTCCACTCGAGAGGAAACACGAGAGTCCCGCCCAAATCCAGAGGAGCCCCGTTTCCGCCTCCTAGCTCGAAAGGAGGCATCCATTCCCTGCGTGGTCGGGAAAGAATTCCTGGCGTTCCTGTCGCATCTCAAGAGGAGGCGCTCTCCACAGGAAAGGCGAGAGGAACTCCAGGGTCGTGCCACCATTCCCAGAGTCCCCCAGATGTCTCAGTCCATTCTAGGGACACCTGTTTTCCCTGCACTGCCTCGACTTTCAAGCCGAGGATCGACTCACACCACGGTGGCACGTGGGACATCCCTGTGGGAAAGCCTCGTGGGAAAGACTCGTCGGAAAGCCTCGAGGGTAAGCCACAGATCCCTTGTTCCAAGCGAAGGGAAGTGTGACACTGTTGCTACGGCTCGAGAGGAAAGCGCACGTGCAGGCCCGCACTCGAGACGAGGACTGACTCCCCTGGGGAGACTCAGAAGTACCCCAAGATCCAAGTCAGCACTGGACAGGAATTCTCAGGTTCCGGCACCGAATCCACACAAGGACTTAGGCCCCGGTATCGACGGAAGAGGAATCCCGAGAGCCCTCCGAGCAACTGGCATGGGGACTGGCCTTTCCTGAGGCCACCAGACGGGTCCCTGAGGTCCCTGTCGTAAGTCGAGAGCACCTGCCGCAACTCGAGAAAATCCAGGAGGTTCTCCCCTCCAGGCGAGATGAGGCCCATTTCCGCTGAGGCTTCTCGAGGCTGATCACATCTAAACTCTGGAACTTCCAAAGGGTCCTTCACACCCTTGCTGCAACTCAAGAAGTTCCCCGACATACCCGTCTACACTCGAGAGGAAACACGAGAGTTCTGCCCACATCCAGAGGAGCCCCGTTTCTGCCTCCTAGCTCGAGAGGAGGGATCCTTTCCCTGCGTGGTCGGGAAAGAATTCCCGGAGTTCGGTCGCATCTCAAGAGGAGGCGCTCTCCACAGGAAAGGCGAGAGGAACTCCAGGGTCGTGCCACCATTCCCAGAGTCCCCCAGATGTCTCAGTCCATTCCAGGGAAAACTGTTTTCCCTGCACTTCCTTGACTTTCAAGCCGAGGATCGACTCAAACCACGGTGGCACGTGGGACAGCCCTGTGGGAAAGCCTCGTGGGAAAGCCTCAAGGGAAAGCCTCGAGGGAAAGCCACAGATCCCTTGATTCACACGAAGGGAAGCGCGACACTGCTGCTACAGCTCGGGAGGAAAGCACACGTGCATGCCCCCACTCGAAACGAGGACTGACTCTGCTGGGGAGACTCCAGAAATACTCCAAGATCAATGTCAGCAGTGGAGAGGAATCCTCAGGTTCCTGCACCGACTCCACACAAGATCTTAGGCCCCAGCATCGACGGGAGAGGAATCCCGAGAGGCCCCCGAGCAACTCGCATGGGGACTGGTCCTTTCCTGAGGCCACCAGAGCGGGTCCCTGAGGTCCCCGTCGTAAGTCGAGAGAAGCAGCCGCAACTCGAGAAAATCCAGGAGGTTCTCCCCTCCAGGCGAGATGAGGCCCATTTCTGCTAAGGCGTCTCGAGGCTAATCACACCTAAACTCTGGAACTTCCAAACGGTCCTTCACACCCTTGCTGCAACTCAAGAAGTTCCCCGACATAGCCGTCTCCACTGGAGAGGAAGCCACGAGAGTCCGGCCCACATCCAGAGTAGCCCCGTTTCCTCCTCATAGCTCGAGAGGAGGGATCCTTTCCCTGCGTGTTCGGGAAAGAATTCCCGGCGTTCCCGTCGCATCTCAAGAGGAGGCGCTCTCCACAGGAAAGGCGAGAGGAACTGCAGGGTCGTGCCACCATTCCCAGAGTCCCCCAGATGTCTCAGTCCATTCCAGGGAAACCTGCTTTCCCTGCACTGCCTCGACTTTCAAGCCGAGGATCCACTCACACCACGGTGGCACGTGGGACAGCCCTGTGGGAAAGTCTCGTGGGAAAGCCTCGAGGGAAAGCCACAGATCCCTTGATCCACGCGAAGGGAAGCGTGACACTGCTGCTACAGCTCGTGAGGAAAGCGCATCTGCAGGCCCCCACTCAAGACGAGGACTGACGCCCCTGGGGAGACTACAGAAGTACCACAAGATCCATGTCGGGACTGGAGAGGAATCCTCAGGTTCCGGCAACGACTCCACACCAGCTCTTAGGCCCAAGCATCGACAGGAGAGGAATCCCGAGAGGCCCCCAAGCAACTCGCATGGGAACTGGCCTTTCCTGAGGCCACCAGAGCGGGTCCCTGGGGTCCCCATCGTAAGTGGCGAGCACATGCCGCAACTGGGGAAAATCCAGGAGGTTCTCCCCTCCAGGAGAGATGAGGCTCATTTGCGCTGAGGCGTCTCAGGGATAATCACATCTAGCCTCTGGAACTTCCAAAGGGTCCCTGACACCCTTGCTGCAACTCAAGAAGTTCCCCGACATACCCGTCTCCACTCGAGAGGAAGCACGAGAGTCCCGCCCACATACAGAGGAGTCCCGTTTCTGCCTCGCAGCTCGAGAGGAGGAATATTTTCCCTGCGTGGTCGGGAAAGAATTCCCGGCGTTCCCGTCGCATCTCAAGAGGAGGGGCTCTCCACAGGAAAGGCGAGAGGAACTCCAGGGTAGTGCCACCATTCCAGGAGTCCCCCAGATGTCTCAGTCCATTCCAGGGAAACCTGTTTTCCCTGCACTGCCTCGACTTTCAAGCCGAGGATCAACTCACACCACGGTGGCGCGTAGGACAGCCCTTTGGGAAAGCCTGGTGGGAAAGCCTGGTGGGAAAGCCTCATGGGAAAGCCTCGAGGGAAAGCCACAGATGCTTTGATCCACGCGAAGGGAAGCGTGACACTTCTGCTAAGGCTCGGAAGGAAAGCCCACGTGCAAGCCCCCACTCGAGACGAGCACTGACTCCCCTGGGGAGACTCCAGAAGTACCCCAAGATCAATGTCAGCACTGGAGAGGAAACCTCAGGTCTGGCACCGACTCCACACAAGGTCTTAGGCACCAGCATCGACAGGTGAGGAATCCCGAGAGGCCCCTGAGCAACTCGCATGGGGACTGTCCTTTCCTGAGGCCACCAGAGCGGGTCCCTGAAGTCCCCGTCGTAAGTCGAGAGCACCTGCCGCAACTCGAGAAAATCCAGGAGGTACACCCCTCCAGGCAGATAAGGCCCATTTCCGCTGAGGCGTCTCGAGGCTAATCACACCTAACCTCTGGAACTTCCAAAGGGTCCTTCACACCCTTGATGCACTCAAGAAGTTCCCCGACATACCAGTCTCCACTCGAAAGGAAGCACGAGAGTCCCGCCCACATCCAGAGGAGTCCCGTTTCCGCCTTCTAGCTCGACAGGAGGGATCCTTTCCCTGCGTGTTCGGGAAAGAATTCCCCGTGTTTCCGTCGCACCTGAAGAGGAGGCGCTCTCCACAGGAAAGGCGAGAGGAACTCCAGGGTCGTGCCACCATTCCCAGAGTCTCCCAGATGTCTCAGTCCATTCCAGGGAAATCTGTTTTCCCTACACTGCCTCGATTTTCAAGCCGAGGATCGACTCACACCACGGTTGCACGTGGTACAGCCCTGTGGGAAAGCCTCGTGGGAAAGCCTCGTGGGAAAGCCTCGTGGGAAAGCCTCGAGGGAAAGCCCCTGATTCCTTGATCCACGCGAAGGGAAGCGTGACACTGCTGCTACAGCTCGGGAGGAAAGCGCACGTGCATGCCCCCACTCGAGACGAGGACTGACTCCCCTTGGGAGACTCCAGAAGTACCCCAAGATCCATGTCAGCACTGGAGAGGAATCCTCAGGTTCCGGCACCGACAAGACACAAGGTCTTAGGCGCCGGCATCGACGGGAGAGGATTCCCGAGAGGCCTCCGAACAACTCGCATGGGGACTGGCCTTTCCTGAGACCAAAGAGCGGGTCCCTGAGGTCCCCGTCGTAAGTCGAGAGCACCTGCCGTAACTCGAGAAAATCCAGGAGGTTCTCCCCTCCAGGGGAGATGAGGCCCATTTCCGCTGAGGCGTCTGGAGGCTAATCACATCTCACATCTGGAACTTCAAAGGGTCCTTCACACCCTTGCTGCAACTCAGGAAGTTCCCCGACATACCCGTCTCCACTCGAGAGGAAGCACGAGAGTCCCGCCCAAATCCAGAGGAGCCCAGTTTCCGCCTCCTAGCTCGAGAGGAGGGATCCGTTCCCTGCATGGTCGGGAAAGAATTCCCGGCGTTCCCGTCGCTTCTCAAGAGGAGGCACTCTCCACAGGAAAGGCGAGAGGAACTCCAGGGTCGTGCCACCATTCGCAGAGTCCCCCAGATGTCTCAGTCCATTCCAGGGAAACCTGTTTTCCCTGAACTGCCTCGACGTTCAAGCCGAGGATCGACTCACACCACGGTGGCACGTGGGACAGCCCTGTGGGAAAGCCTCGTGGGAAATCCTCGTGGTAAAGCCTCGAGAGAAAGCCACAGATCCCTTGATCTACGCGAAGGGAAGCGTGACACTGCCTCTACAGCTCGGCAGGAAATCGCACATGCATGCCCCCACTCGAGACGAGGACTGACTCCCCTGGGGAGACTCCAGAAGTACCCCAAGATCAATGTAAGCACTGGAGAGGAATCCTCAGGTTCCGGCACTGACTCCACACAAGGTCTTAGGCCCTAGCATCGACGGGAAAGGAATCCCGAGTGGCCCAAGAGCAACTCACATGGGGAGTGGCCTTTCCTGAGGCCACCAGAGCGGGTCCCTGAGGTCCCCGTCGTAAGTCGAGAGTACCTACCGCACTCGAGAAAATCCAGGAGGTTCTCCCCTCCAGGCGAGATGAGGCCGATTTCCGCTGAGGCGTTTCGAGGCTAATCACATCTAACATTTGGAACATCCAAAGGGTCTCTCACACCCTGGCTGCAACTCAAGAAGTTCCCCGACATACCCGTCTCCACTCGAGAGGAAGCACGAGAGTCCCGCCCACATCCAGAGGAGCCCCGTTTCCGCCTTCTAGCTCGAGAGGAGGGATCCTTTCCCTGCGTGGTCGGGAAAGAATTCCCGGCGTTCCCATCGCATCTCAAGAGGAGGCGCTCTCCACAGGAAAGGCGAGAAGAATTCCAGGGTCGTGCCACCATTTCCAGAGTCGCCCAGATGTCTCAGTCCATTCCAGGGAAACCTGTTTTCCCTGCACTGCCTCGACTTTCAAGGCGAGGATCAACTCACACCACGGCGGCACTTGGGACAGCCCTGTAGGAAAGCCTCGTGGGAAAGCCTAGAGGGAAAGCCCGTGATCCCTTGATCCACGCTAAGGGAAGAGTGACACTGCTGCTACAGCTCGGGAGGAAAGCGCACGTGCATGCCCCCACTCGAGACGAGGACTGACTCCCCTGGGGAGACTCCAAAAGTACCCCAAAATCCATGTCAGTACTGGAGAGGAATGCTCAGATTCCGGCTCCAACTCCACACAAGGTCTTAGGACCCGGCATCGTCGGGAGGGGAATCCCGAGAGGCCCCGAGCAACTCGCATGGGGACTGGCCTTTCCTGAGGCCACCAGAGCGGGTCCCTGAGGTCCCCGTCGTAAGTCGAGAGCACCTGCCGCAACTCGAGAAAATCCAGGAGGTTCTCCCCTCCAGGCGAGATGAGGCCCATTTCCGGTGAGGCGTCTCGGGGCTAATCACACCTAACCTCTGGAACGTCCAAAGGGTCCTTCACACCCTTGGTGCAACTCAAGAAGTTCCCCAACATACCCGTTTCCACTCGAAAGGAAGCACGAGAGTCCCGCCCACATCCAGAGGAGCCCCGTTTCCGCCTCCTAGCTCGAGAGGAGGGATCCTTTCCCTGCGTGGTTGGGAAAGAATTCCCGGCGTTTCTGTCGCTTCTCAAGAGGAGGGGCTCTCCACAGGAAAGGCGAGAGTAACTCCAGGGTCGTGCCACCATTCCCAGAGTCCCCCAGATGTCTCAGTCCATTCCAGCGGAAACCTGTTTTCACTGCACTGCCTCGACTTTAAAGCCGACGATCGACTCACTCCACGGTGGCACGTGGAACAGCCCATGGGAAAGCCTCGAGGGAAAGCCTCGAGGGAAAGCCACAGATCCCTTTATCCACGTGAAGGGAAAAGTGACACCGCTGCTACAACTCGGGATGAAAGCACACGTGCATGTCCCCACTCGAGACGAGGACTGACTCCCCTGGGGAGACTCCAGAAGTACCCCAAGATCCATGTCAGCACTGGAGAGGAATCCTCAGGTTCCGGCACCCACTCCACACCAGGTCTTAGTCCCCGGCATCGACGGGAGAGTAATCCCGAAGAGGCCCCGAGCAACTCGCCTGGGGACTGGCCTCTCCTGAGGCCACCAGAGCGGGTCCCTGAGGTCCCCGTCGTAAGTCGAGAGCACCTGCCGCAACTCGAGAAAATCCAGGAGGTTCTCCCCTCCAGGCGAGTTTAGGCCCATTTCCCCTGAGGCGACTCGAGGCTAATCACACCTAACCTCTGGAGCTTCCAAAGGGTCCTTCACACCCTTGCTGCATCTCAAGAAGATCCCCAACATACCCGTCTCCACTCGAGAGGAAGCACGAGAGTCCCGCCCACATACAGAGTAGCCCTGTTTCAGCCTCCTAGATCGAGAGGAGGGATCCTTTCCCTGCGTGGTCGGGAAAGAATTCCCGGCGTTCCCGTCGCATCTCAAGAGGAGGCACTCTCCACAGGAAAGGCGAGAGGAACTCCAGGGTCGTGCCACCATTCCCAGAGTCCCCCAGATGTCTCAGTCCATTCCAGGGAAACCTGTTTTCCCTGCACTGCCTCGAATTTGAGGCCGAGGATCGACTCACTCCTCAGTGGCAGGTTGGACAGCCCTGTGGGAAAGCCTCGTGGGAAAGCCTCGTGGGAAAGCCTCGGGGGAAAGCCCCTGACCCCTTGATCCACGCGAAGGGAAGCGTGACACTGCTGTTACAGCTCGGAAGGAAAGCGTAAGTTCATGCCCCCACTAGAGAGGAGGACTGACTCACATGGGGAGACTCCAGAAGTTCCCCAAGATCCATGTCAGCACTGGAGAGGAATGCTCAGGTTCCGGAACCGACTCCACATAAGGTCTTAGGCCCCGGCATCGACGGGAGAGGAATCCCGAGAGGCCCCCGAGCAACTCGCATAGGGACTGGCCTTTCTTGAGGCCACCAGAGCGGGTCCCTGAGGTCCCCGTCGTAAGTCGAGAGCACCTGCCGCTACTCGAGAAAATCCAGGAGGTTCTCCCCTCCCTGCGAGATGAAGCCCATTTCCGCTGAGGCGTCTTGAGGCTAATCACATCTAATATCTGGAACTTCCAATGGGTCCTTCACACCCTTGCTGCAACTCAAGAACTTCCCCGACATACCCGTCTCCACTCGAGAGGAAGCACGATGGTCCCGCCCACATCCTGAGGATCCCCGTGTCCGCCTCCTATCTCGAGAGGAGAGATCCTTTCCCTGCGTGGTCGGGAAACAATTCCCCGCGTTCCCGTCGCATCACAAGTGGAGGCGCTCTCCACAGGAAAGGCGAGAGGAACTCCAGGGTCGTGCCAGCATTCCCAGAGTCCCCCAGATGTCTCAGTCAATTCCAGGGAAACCTGCTTTCCCTGCACTGCCTCGACTCTCAAGCCGAGGATTGACTCACACCACGGTGGCACGTGGGACAGCCCTGTGGGAAAGCCTCGTGGGAAAGCCTCCTGGGAAAGCCTCGAGAAAAAGCCACCGATCACTTGATCCACGCGAAGGGAAGCGCGACAGTGCTGCTACAGCTCGAGAGGAAAGCGTACGTGCAAGCCCCCACTCGAGACGAGGACTGACTCCCCTGGGGAGACTCAGAAGTACCCCAAGTTCCATGTCAGCACTGGAGAGGAATTCTCAGGTTCCGGCACCGACGCCACACAAGGTCTTAAGCCAGCGTGACACTGCTGCTACAGCTCGAGAGGAAAGCGCACGAGCATGCCCCCACTCGAGACAAGGACTGGCTCCCCTGGGGAGACTCCAGAAGTACCCCAAGATTCATGTCAGCACTGGAGAGGAATCCTAAGGTTCCGGCACCAACTCCACACAAGGTCTTAGGCCCCAGCATCGACGGGAGAGGAATCCCCAGAGGCTGCCGAGCAACTCGCATGGGGCCTGGCCTTTCCTGATGCCACCAGATCGGGTACCTGAGGTCCCCGTCGTGAGTCGAGAGCACTTGCCGCAACTCGAGAAAATCCAGGACGTTCTCCCCTCCAGGCAAGATGAGGCCCATTTCCGCTGAGGCGTCATGAGGCTAATCAAATCTAACATCTGGAACTTCCAAAGGGTCCTTCTCTCCCTTGTTGCAACTCAAGAAGTTCCCCAACATACCCGTCTCCACTCGAGAGGAAGCACGAAAGTCCCGTCCACATCCAGAGGAGCCCAGATTCCGCCTCCTAGCTCGAGAGGAGGGATCCTTTCCCTGCGTGGTCGGGAAAGAATTCCCGGTGTTCCCGTCGCATCTCAAGAGGAGGCGCTCTCCACAGGAAAGGCGAGAGGAACTCCAGGGTCGTGCCACCATTCCAGAGTCCCCCAGATGTCTCAGTCCATTCCAGGGAAACCTGTTTTCCCTGCACTGCTTCGACTTTCAAGCCGAGGATCGACTCATACCACGGTGGCAGGTGGGACAGCCCTGTGGGAAAGCCTCGTGGGAAAGCCTCGTGGGAAAGCCACGAGGGAAAGCCACAGATCCCTTGATCCACGCGAAGGGAAGCCCGACACTGCTGCTACAGCTGGGGAGGATAGCACACGTGCATGCCCCCACTCGAGACGAGGACTGACTCCCCTGGAGAGACTCCAGAAATACCCCAAGATCCATGTCAGCACTGGAGAGGAATGCTCAGGTTCCGACACCGACTCCACTCAAGGTCTTACACCCCGGCATCGACGGGAGGGGAATGCCGAGAAGGCCCGCCAGCAACTCCCATGGGGACTGGCCTTTCCTGAAGCCACCAGAGCAGGTCCCTGAGGTCCCCGTCGTAAGTCGAGAGCACCTGCCGCAACTCGAGAAAATCCAGGAGGTTCTCCCCTCCCGGCGAGATGAGGCCCATTTCCGCTGAGGCGTCTCGAGGCTAATCACACCTAACCTCTGGAACTTCCAAAGGGTCCTTTCACACCCTTGCTAGCAACTCAAGAAGATCCCCGACATACCCGTCTCCACTCGAGAGGAAGCACGAGAGTCCCGCCCACATCCAGAGGAACCCCGTTTCTACCTCCTAGCTCGAGAGGAGGGTATCTGTTCCCTGCGTGGTCGGAGAAAGAATTCCCAGTGTTCCCGTCCCATCTCAAGAGGAGGCGCTCTCCACAGGAAAGGCGAGAGGAACTCCAGGGTCGTGCCACATTCCCAGAGTCCCCCAGATGTCTCAGTCCATTCCAGGGAAACCTGTTTTCCCTGCACTGCCTCGACTTTCAAGCCGAGGATCGACTCACAACACGGTGGCACGAGGGACAGCCCTGTGGGAAAGCCTCGTGGGAAAGCCTCGTGGGAAAGCCTCGTGGGAAAGCCTCGAGGGAAAGCCACAGATCCCTTGATCCACGCGAATGGAAGCGCGACACTGCTGCTACAGCTCGGGAGGAAAGCGCAAGTGCATGCCCCCACTCGAGACGAGGACTGACTCCACTGGGGAGACTCCAGAAGTACCCCAAGATCCATGTCAGCACTGGAGAGGAATCCTCAGGTTCCGGCACTGATCCACACAAGGTCTTAGGCCCCAGCATCGATGGGAGTGGAATCCTGAGAGCTCCCCGAGCAACTCGCATGGGGACTGACCTTTCCTGAGGCCACCAGAGCGGGTCCCTGAGGTCCCCGTCGTAAGTCGAGAGCACCTGCCGCAACTCGAGAAAATCCAGGAGGTTCTCCCCTCCAGGCGAGATGAGGCCCATTTCCGCTGAGGCGTCTCGGGGCTAATCACACCTAACCTGTGGAACTTCCAAAGGATCCTTCACACCCTTGGTGCAACTCAAGAAGTTCCCCAACATACCCGTTTCCACTCGAAAGGAAGCACGAGAGTCCCGCCCACATCCAGAGGAGCCCCGTTTCCGCCTCCTAGCTCGAGAGGAGGGATCCTTTCCCTGCGTGGTTGGGAAAGAATTCCCGGCGTTTCCGTCGCATCTCAAGAGGAGGGGCTCTCCACAGGAAAGGCGAGAGTAACTCCAGGGTCGTGCCACCATTCCCAGAGTCCCCCAGATGTCTCAGTCCATTCCAGGGAAACCTGTTTTCACTGCACTGCCTCGACTTTAAAGCCGACGATCGACTCACTCCACGGTGGCACGTGGGACAGCCCATGGGAAAGCCTCGAGGGAAAGCCTCGAGGGAAAGCCACAGATCCCTTTATCCACGTGAAGGGAAAAGTGACACCGCTGCTACAACTCGGGATGAAAGCACACGTGCATGTCCCCACTCGAGACGAGGACTGACTCCCCTGGGGAGACTCCAGAAGTACCCCAAGATCCATGTCAGCACTGGAGAGGAATGCTCAGGTTCCGGCACCCACTCCACACCAGGTCTTAGTCCCCGGCATCGACGGGAGAGAAATCCCGAGAGGACCCGAGCAACTCGCCTGGGGACTGGCCTCTCCTGAGGCCACCAGAGCGGGTCCCTGATGTCCCCGTCGTAAGTCGAGAGCACCTGCCGCAACTCGAGAAAATCCAGGAGGTTTCTCCCCTCCAGGCGAGTTTAGGCCCATTTTCCCTGAGGCGACTCGAGGCTAATCACACCTAACCTCTGGAGCTTCCAAAGGGTCCTTCACACCCTTGCTGCATCTCAAGAAGATCCCCAACATACCCGTCTCCACTCGAGAGGAAGCACGAGAGTCCCGCCCACATACAGAGTAGCCCTGTTTCAGCCTCCTAGATCGAGAGGAGGGATCCTTTCCCTGCGTGGTCGGGAAAGAATTCCCGGCGTTCCCGTCGCATCTTCAAGAGAGGCACTCTCCACAGGAAAGGCGAGAGGAACTCCAGGGTCGTGCCACCATTCCCAGAGTCCCCAGATGTCTCAGTCCATTCCAGGGAAACCTGTTTTCCCTGCACTGCCTCCGA
Source organism: Capra hircus (assembly GCF_001704415.2). Classification (NCBI taxonomy): domain Eukaryota; kingdom Metazoa; phylum Chordata; class Mammalia; order Artiodactyla; family Bovidae; genus Capra; species Capra hircus. Next base: position 13,057 of record NW_017215863.1, read on the forward strand.
ATTTGCAGGCCGAGGATCGACTCACTCCTCGGTGGCAGGTTGGACAGCCCTGTGGGAAAGCCTCGTGGGAAAGCCTCGTGGGAAAGCCTCGGGGGAAGCCCCTGACCCCTTGATCCACGCGAAGGGAAGCGTGACACTGCTGCTTACAGCTCGGGAAGGAAAACGCATGTCTGCATCCCACTAGAGAGGAGGACCTGACTCACATGGAGATACTCCAGAAGTCCCCAAGATCCATGTCAGCACTGAGAGGAATCCTCAGTTCCGCCCGACTCACACAAGGTCTTAGGCCAGCATCGACGGGAAGGATCCCAGGGCCCGAGCAACTCGCATGGGGACTGCCTTCCTGAGGCCACCAGAGCGGGTCCCTGAGGTCCCGTCGTAAGTCGAGAGCACCTGCCGCAACTCGAGAAAATCCAGGAGGTTCTCCCCTCCAGGCGAGATGAGGCCCATTTCCGCTGAGGCGTCTCCAGGCAATCACACCTAACCTCTGGAACTTCCAAAGGGTCCTTCACACCCTGCTGCAACTCAAGAAGAGGTCTCCAC
>NW_017215864.1:0-13597 GCF_001704415.2 Capra hircus
TTGGGGGTACTTCTGGAGTCTCCCAGGGGAGTTCAGTGCCTCGTCTCGAGTTTGGTGGTGCATGCACGTGCGCTTTCCTCCCGAGCTTGCAGCAGCATTGTCACGGCTTCCCTTCGTGCGTGATCAAGGATACTGTGGCTTTCCCTCGAGGTTTCCATGAGGTTTCCCATTGCTTTCCCAGGCTTTCCCACAGGGCTGTCCCGACGTGCCACCGTGTGTGAGTCCATCCTCGGCTTGAACGTTGAGGCAGTGTGAGGAAAACAGGTTTCCCTGGAATGGACTGAGACATCTGGAAGGCTCTGCGGAATGGTTGCACGACCCTGGAGTTCCTCCTCTCCTCCTGTGTGAGACGCCTCTCTTGAGATGCCGACGGGAACCCGGAATTCTTTCCGACACGCAGGGAAAGACCCTTCTCTCGCAGCTAGAGGCGAAACGGGGCTCCTCTGGATTGTGGGCGGACTCTCCGTGCTTCACTCTAGTGGAGACGGGTATGTCTCGGGAAACTTCTTGAGTTGCAGCGAAAGGTGTGAAGGCCCTTTGCAAGTTCCAGAGGTTAGGTGTGAGTAGCGCTCGAGACACCTCAGCGGAAATGGGCCTCATCTCGCCTGGAGGGGAGAACCTCCTGGATTTTCTCGAGTTTGCGGCAGGTGCTCTCACTTAGATGGGGACCTCAGGGACCCACTTTGGTGGCTTAGGAAAGCAGTCCCATGCGATTGCTCGGGGGCCTCTTTCGGATTCCTCTCCCGTCCATGCCGGGCCTAAGACCTTGTGTGCGATGTCGGTGCCGGAACCTGAGGATTCCTCTCCAGTGCTGACATGGAACTTGGGTACTTCTGGAGTCTCCCCAGGGGAGTCAGTCCTCGTCTCGAGTGGGGGCATGCACGTGCGCTTTCCTCCGAGCTGTAGCAGCAAGTGTCACGCTTCCCTTCGCTTGGATCAAGGGATCTGTGGCTTTCCCTCGAGGCTTTCCCACGAGGCTTTCCCACGAGGCTTTCCCACAGGGTTGTCCCACGTGCCACCATGGTGTGAGTCGATCCTCGGCTTGAAAGTCGAGGCAGTGCAGGGAAAATAGGTTTCCCTGTAATAGACTGAGACATCTGGGGGACTCTGGGAATGTTGGCATGACCCTGGAGTTCCTCTCGGCTTTCCTGTGGAGAGCGCCTCCTCTTGAGATGCGACGGAACCGCCGGGATTCTTTCCCGACGACGCAGGGAAAGGAACCCTCTTCTCGAGGCTAGGAGGCGGAAACGGGGCTCCTCTGGATTGGGCCGAGACTCTCGTGCTTCCTCTTGATGGGAGACGGGTATGTCGGGGAACTTCTTGAGTTGCAGCAAGGGTGTGAAGGACCCTTTGGAAGTTCCAGAGGTTAGGTGTGATTAGCCTGGGGAAGCCTCAGAGGAAATGGGCCTCATCTCCCTGGAGGGGAGAACCTCCTTCAGTATCTCGAGTTGGCGGCAGGTGTTCTGGCGTTACGACGGGGACCTCAGGGACCCGCTCTGGTGGCCTCAGGAAAGGCCAGTCCCCATGCGAGTTGCTCGGAGGGCCTCTCGGGATTCCTCTTCCGTCGATGCCGGGGCCTACGACCTTGTGTGGAGTCGGTGCCGGAACCTGAGGATTCCTCTCCCAGTGCTGACATGGATCTTGGGGTACTTCTGGAGTCTCCCAGGGGAGTCAGTCCTCGTCCCGAGTAAGGGCATGCACGTGAACTTTCCTCCCGAGCTGTAAGCAGCAGTGTCACGCTCCCCGTCGCGTGGATCAAGGGATCTGTGGTTTCCCTCGAGGCTTGCCCAGGAGGCTTTCTCACAGGGCTGTCCCACGTGCCACGTGGTGTGAGTGGATCCTCGGCTTGAAAGTCGAGGCAGTGCAGGGAAAACAGGTTTCCCTGGAATGGACTGAGACATCTGAGGGACTCTGGGAATGGTGGCACGACCCTGGAGTTAATCTCGCCTTTCCTGTGGAGAGCGGCCTCCTCTTGGAGATGCGACGGAAATGCCGGGAATTCTTTCCGACCACGCAGGGGGAAGGATCCTCCTCTCGAGCTAAGGAGGCGGAAACGGGGCTCCTCTGGATGAGGGCGGGACTCTCGTGATTCCTCTCGAGTGGAGACGGGTATGTCGGGGAACTTCTTGAGTTGCAGCAAGGGTGTGAAAGACCCTTTGTAATTTCCAGAGGTTAGGTGTGATGAGCCTCGAGATGCCTCAGCGGAAATGGGCCTCATCTCGCCTGGAGGGGAGAACCTCCTGGATTTTCTCGGAGTTGTGGCAGGTGCTCTCGACTTACGACGGGGACCTCAGGGACCCGCTCTGGTGGCCTCAGGAAAGGCCAGTCCGCATGCGAGTTGCTCGGGGGCCTCTCGGGATTCCTCTCCCGTCGATGCTGGGGCCTAAGGCTGCCGGGAGACAGTGTGAGGAAGCCCGCCCGTGACAAGGTTATGAGGAAGGAAGCTGACATACGCAAGGCGTGCTCAGACTCCAGGGACCCCTCTGGAAATTTTTAAGCATGTACCCCAACAAAAATCTGCCGGTTTTTGTGCTCTGCTTTTTCACTCTTCTGAACTTTTCTGGAAAAAGTCAATTCAGGGCGTTAGTCTTCTGCATTTGAAAGAGTGTTTCAATCCAAAAACCCTCTGATGGCTTTCTATCCTGCCTGTAGGACTCGTACAGCTGCGCTTGTGATTGTTTGAGGCCTCCTGACCGCAGGAGGCACAGGAAGCTTAAAACATCGTAGGAATGCAGGAGCTTCCGAGGAGTCAGAATCTTTAGAATAGGACTGATTAAAAGTCATTTTTTGGGTAAATGCTTGCTGCCAAATTTTCATATCCTTTATTTTTAGATATAGTTGGTATGTGAAAAACAAGTAGTAGACCTGGTATTAGCAACATTAGATCTTTGAGTTAAGTACTTTCTTTGTTATTACCCACTGCACCTTTGTTCTATAGAGATGTAACTTTAATGCTTTAAGGAGATGCAGATTAAAGAAAAACACTTCAGGGGAAACAAAATTAACATTCATTAAGGAAGAGAGCCAAAAAGTGTTAACAAGCCTCTTGGCCAGAAGATAATGTAAATCACCTGAGACCTTTTGTATACAAAATGATATACAGAAAGAATCTGGGTTGGGAACACTACATAATTTTGGGTTATCCATTGATCTTCATGTATTATCAAAAGTATAAAAGACCTTCTGAACAATAAAGGAGGAGGCCAGGGGCCGGGGGCCAGTTTTCTCGGACCAGCTTCTCGAACTAGTCTCTCAGCCTGGTTTCCTGGGACTCTGGCTCCCCCCGTGTCTTTCTCTCTCTTTCTTCTTCTCTACCTTTCCTTCTCTCTGCTCTTTACTATAACTTCAGGCTGAATCTCCACATGGAGTGCGGAGGCTCGCCAGGTCTACTTACTTGGCCTGGCTGTTAAGACCCGCACGAAAGGGAGCTTAAGGCGAGGCACCCTTAGATATTCAAGCGGGCGCCGGTGGCCCAACGTAGGTGGTGCAAATTCCTTGTCTGGAATTTTATTGGCCGTCCGCGTAAACCAAGCTATTCAGCCCTCTTCCTCCACTTAATCTTCTTACTACACTATAGTTTGCTAATCTAATCTTACATTAATAAATAAACAAGTCTTTCCACGCCAACGCCGTCCACCCTTCGAATTCCCTGGATCCACCGGGGCTGGACACCGGCATAAGACCTTGTGTGGAGTCGGTGCCAGAACCTGAGGATTCCTCTCCAGTGCTGACATGGATCTTGGGGTACTTCTGGAGTCTCCCCAGGGGAGTCAGTCCTCGTCTGGTGTGGGGGCATGCACGTGCGCTTTCCTCCCGAGCTGTAGCAGCAGTGTCACGCTTCCCTTCGCGTGGATCAAGGGATCTGTGGCTTTCCCACGAGGCTTTCCCACAGGGTTGTCCCACGTGCCACCGTGGTGTGAGTCGATCCTCGGCTTGAAAGTCGAGTCAGTGCAGGGAAAACATGTTTCCCTGGAATGGACTGAGACATCTGGGGGACTCTGGGAATGGTGGCACGACCATGGAGTTCCTCTCGCCTTTCCTGTGGAGAGCGCCTCCTCTTGAGATGCGACGGGAACGCCGGGAATTCTTTTCCGACCACGCAGGGAAAGGATCTCTCCTCTCGAGCTAGGAGGCGGAAACGGGGCTCCTCTGGATGTGGGCGGGACTCTCGTGACTCCTCTCGAGTGGAGACGGGTATGTCGGGGAACTTCTTGATTTGCAGCAAGGGTGTGAAGGACCCTTTGGAAGTTCCAGAGGTTAGGTGTGATTAGCCTCGAGACGCTTCAGGGGAAATGGGCCTCATGTCGCCTGGAGGGGAGAACATCTAGGATTTTATCGAGTTGCAGCAGGTGCTCTCGACTTACGACGGGGACCTCCGGGACCCTCTCTGGTGGCCTCAGGAAAGCCCAGTCCCCATGCGAGTTGCTCAGGGGCCTCTCGGGATTCCTCGCCCGTCGATGCCGGGGCCTAAGACCTTGTGTGGAGTCGCTGCCGGAACCTGAGGATTCCTCTCCAGTGCTGACATGGATCTTGGGGTACTTCTGGAGTCTCCCCTGGGGAGTCAGTCCTCGTCTCGAGTGGGGGCAGGCACGTGCGCTTTCCTCCCGAGCTGTAGCAGCAGTGCCAGGTTCCCTTCGAGTGAATCAAGAGGATTTGTGGCTTTCCCTGGAAGCTTTCACACGAGGCTTTTCCACGAGGCCTTCCCACATGATTGTCCCACGTGCCACCGTGATGTGAGTCGATCCTCGGCTTGAATGTCGAGGCAGTGCAGGGAAAACAGGTATCCCTGGAATGGACTGAGACATCTGGGGGACTCTGGGAAAGGTGGCACGACCCTGGCGTTCCTCTCGCCTTTCCTGTGGAGAGCGCCTCCTCTTGAGATGCGATGGGAACGCCGGGATTTCTTTCCCGATGACGCAGGGAAAGGATCCCTCCTCTCGAGCTAGTAGGCAGAAACGGGGCTCCTCTGGATGTGGGCGGGACTCTCGTGCTTCCTCTCGAGTGGAAACGGTATGTAGGGGAACATCTTGAGTTGCAGCCAGAGTGTGAAGCACCGTTTGGAAGTTCCAGAGATTAGGTGTGATTAGCCTCGAGACGCCTCAGCAGAAATGGGCCTCATCTCGCCTGGAGGGGAGAACCTCCTGGATTTTCTCGAGTTGCGGCAGGTGCCCTCGACTTACGACGGGGACCTCAGGGACCCGCTCTGGTGGCCTCAGGAAAGGCCAGTCCCCATGCGAGTTGCTCGGGGGCCTCTCGGGATTCCTCTCCCGTCGATGCCGGGGCCTAAGACCTTGTGTGGAGTCGGTGCCGGAACCTGAGGATTCCTCTCCAGTGCTAACATGGATCTTGGGGGACTTCTGGAGTCTCCCCAGGGGTGTCAGTCCTCGTCTCGAGTGGGGCCATGCACGTGCGCTTTCCTCCCGAGCTGTAGCAGCAGTGTCACGCTTCCCTACGCGTGGATCAAGGGATCTGTGGCTTTCCCTCGAGGCTTTCCCACGAGGCTTTCCCACGAGGCTTTCCCACAGGGCTGTCCAACCTGCCATCGCGGTGTGAGTCGATCCTCGGCTTGAATGTCGAGGCAGTGCAGGGAAAACAGGTTTCCCTGGAATGGACTGAGACATCTGGGGGACTCTGGGAATGGTGGCCCGACCCTGGAGTTCCTCTCACCTTTCCTATGGAGAGAGCCTCCTCTTGACATGCGACGGGAATGCCGGGAATTCTTTCCCGACCACCCAGGGAAAGGATCCCTCCTCTGGAGCTATGAGGCAGAAACGGGGCTCCTCTGGATGTGGGCAGAACTCTCGTGCTTCCTCTCGAGTGGAGACGGGTATGTCGGGGAACTTCTTGAGTTGCAGCAAGGCTGTGAAGGACCCTTTGGAAGTTCCAGAGATTAGGGGTGATTAGCTTCCTGTCGCCTCAGCGGAAATGGGCCTCATCTCGCCTGGAGGGGACAACCTCCTGGATTTTCTCGAATTGCCGCAGGTGCTCTCGACTTACGACGGGGACCACAGGGACCCCCTTTGATGGCCTCAGGAAAGGCCAGTCCCCATGCGAGTTGCTTGGGAGCCTTTCGGGATTTTTCTCCCGTCGATGCCGGGGCCTAAGACCTTGTGTGGAGTCGGTGCCGGAACCTGAGGATTCCTCTCCAGTGCTGACATGGACCTTGGGGTACTTCTGGAGTCTCCGCAGGGGAGTCAGTCCTCGTCCCGAGCTGGAGCATGCACGTGCGCTTTCCTCCCGAGCTGTAGCAGCAGTGCCAGGTTCCCTTCGCGTGAATCAAGGGATTTGTGGCTTTCCCTGGAAGCTTTCATACGAGGCTTTTCCACGAGGCCTTCCCACATGATTGTCCCACGTGCCACCGTGATGTGAGTCGATCCTCGGCTTAAATGTCGAGGCAGTGCAGGGAAAACAGGTTCCTGTGGAATGGACTGAGACATCTGGGGGCGTCTTGGAATGGTGCACGACCCTGCAGTTCCTCTCCCCTTTCCTTTCGAGAGCGCCTCCTCTTGAGATGCGATGGGAATGCCGGGAATTCTTTCCCGACCAAGCAGGGAAAGGATCCCTCCTCTCGAGCTACTTGCCGGAAACGGAGCTCCTCTGGATGTGGCCGGGACCCTCGTGCTTCCTCTTGAGTGGAGACGGGTATGCCAGGGAACTTCTTGAGTTGCAGCATGACTGTGAAAGACTCTTTGGAAGTTCCAGAGGTCACGTGTGATTAGCCTCCAGACACCTCAGGGGAAAAGGGCCTCATCTCGCCTGCAGGGGAGAACCTCCTGGATTTTACCGAGTTGCGGCAGGTGCTCTCGACTTACGACGGGGACCTCATGGACCCTCTCTGGTGACCTCAGGAAAGGCCAGTCCCCATGCGAGTTGCTAGAGGGCCTGTCGCTATTCCTCTCCCGTTGATGCCAGGGCCTAAGACCTTGTGTGGAGTCGGGGCTGGAACCTGAGGATTCCTCTCCAGGGCTGACATGCATCTTGGGGTACTTCTGGAGTCTCCCCAGGGGAGTCAGTCCTAGTTCGAGTGGGGGCATGCACGTGCGCTTTCCTCCCGTGCTGTAGCAGCAGTGTCACGCTTCCCTTCGCGTGGATCAAGGGATCTGTGGCTTTCCCTCGAGGCTTTCCCACGAGGCTTTCCCACAGGGCTCTCCCACGTACCACCGTGGTGTGAGTCGATCCTCGGCGTGAAAGTCGAAGCAGTGCAGGGAAAACAGGATCCTCTGCAATGGACTGAGACATCTGGGGCACTCTTGGAATGGTGGCACTACCCATGAGTTCCTCTCGCCTTTCCTGTGCAGCGCGCCTCCTCTTGAGATGCATCGGAAACGTCGGGAATTCTTTCCCGAGGAAGCAGGGAAGGATCCCTCATCTCGAGTTTGGAGGCAGAAACGGAGCTCCTCTGGAGTGGCCGGACCCTCGTGCTTCCTCTGGAGTGGAGACCGGTATGTCGGGGAACTTCTTGAGTTGTAGCAAGGGTGTGTAGGACCCTTTGGAAGTTCCAGAGTTTAGGTGTGATTACTCTCGAGACGCCGCAGAGAAAATGGGCCTCATCTCGACTGGAGCAGAGAACCTCCTGGATTTTCTCGAGTTGAGGCAGGTGCTCTCGGCTTACGACCGTGACCTCAGGGACAGTGAAGCAGATGTGTCACGCTTCCCGTCGCGGGGATCAAGGGATCTGTGGCTTTCCCTCGAGGCTTTCCCACGAGGCTTTCCACAGGGCTGTCCCACGTGCCACCATGGTGTGAGTGGATCCTCGGCGTGAAAGTCGAGGCAGTGCAGTGAAAACAGGTTCCTCTGAAATGGACTGAGACATCTGGGGGACTCTTGGAATGGTGGCACGACCCTGGAGTTCCTCTCGTCTTTCCTATTGAGAGCCCTTGCTCTTGAGATGCCACGGGAATGCCGAAAAATCTTTCCTGACTAAGCAGGATAGGATCCTTCATCTCGAGCTGCCAGGCGGAAACGGGGTTCCTCTGAATGTGGGCGGGACCCTCGTGCTTCCTCTCGTGTGGAGACGGGTATGTCGGGGAACTTCTTGAGTTGAAGCAAGGACGCTTTTGAATTTCCAGAGTTTAGGTGTGATGAGCCTCCAGACACCTCAGAGGAAATGGGCCTCATCTCGCCTGGAGGGGAGAACCTCCTGGATTTTCTAGAGTTGGGCAGGGACTCTCGAGTTACGACGGGGAACTCAGGGACCCGCTCTGGTGGCCTCAGGAAAGGCCAGTGCCCATGGGAGTTGCAAGAGGGCCTTTCGGGACTACTCTCCCGTCGATGTCGGGGCCTAAGACCTTGTGTGGAGTCGGGGCTGGAAGCTGAGGATTCCTCTCCAGTGCTACCATGGATCTTGGCGTACTTCTGGAGTCTCCCCTGGGGAGTCAGTGCTCATCTCGTGTGGGGGCATGCACGTGAGCTTTCCTCACGAACTGTAGCAGCAGTGTCACACTTCCCATCGACATGGATCAAGGGATCTGTGGCTTTCCCTCGACGCTTTACCACGAGGGTTTTCCACAGGTCTGTCCCACGTTCCACCGTGGTGTGAGTCGATCCTCGGCGTGAAAGTCGAGGCAGTGCAGGGAAAACAGGTTTCCCTGGAATGGACTGAGACATCTGGGGAACGCTGGGAATGGTGGCACGACCCTGGAGTTCCTCTCGCCTTTACAGTGTAGATCGCCTCCTCTTGAGATGCGATGTGAATGCCGGGATTTCTTTCCCGACCACGCAGGGAAATAATCCCTCCTCTCGAGCTAGGAGGCGGAAACGGGGCTCCTCTGGATGTGGGAGGGACTCTCGTGCTTCCTCTCGAGTGGAGACGGGTATGTCGGGGAACTTCTTGAGTTGCAGAAAGGGTGTGAAGGACCCTTTGTAAGTTCCAGAGGTTAGGTGTGATTAGCCTCGAGACGCCTCAGCAGAAATGGGTCCTCATCTCCCCTGGAGGGGAAAGCCTCCTGGATTTTCTCGAGTTGCGGCAGGTGCTCTCGACTTACGAAGGGGACCTCAGGGACCCGCTCTGGTGGCCTCAGGAAAGGCCAGTCCCCATGCGAGTTGCTCGGTGGCCCCTCGGGTTTCCTCTCCCGACGATGCCGGGGCCTAAACCTTCTGTGGAGTCGGTGCCGAAACCTGAGGATTCCTCTCCAGTGCTGACATGGATCTTGGGGTACTTCTGGAGTCTCCCCAGGGGAGTCAGTCCTCGTCTCGAGTGGGGGCATGCACGTGCGCTTTCCTCCCGAGCTGCAGCAGCATTGTCACGGTTCCCTTCGCGTGGATCAAGGGAACTGTGGCTTTCCCTCGAGGCTTTCCACGAGGCTTTCCCTCGAGGCTTTCCCACAGGGCTCTCCCACGTGCCACCGTGGTGTGACTCTATCCTCGGCTTGAAAGTCGAGGCAGTGCAGGGTAAACAGGTTTCCCTGGAATGGACTGAGACATCCGGGGCTTTCAGGGAATGGTGGCACAACCTGGAGTTCCTCTCACCTTTACTGTTTAGAGCCCCTCCTCTTGAGATGCGACGGGAACGCCGGGAATTCTTTCCGGACACGCAGGGAAAGGATCCCTCCTCTCGAGCTAGGAGGCGGAAACACGGCTCATCTGAATGTGAGCTGGACTCTCGTGCTTCCTCTCGAGTGGAGACGGGTATGTCGGGGAACTTCTTGAGTTGAAGCAAAGGTGTGAAGGACCCTTTCGAAGTTCCAGAGTTTAGGTGTGATTAGACTCGAGACATCTCAGCGGAAAAGGGCCTCATCTCGCCTGGAGGGGAGAACCTCCTGGATATTCCTCGAGTTGCGGCAGGTGCTCTCGACTTAGGACGGGGACCTCAGGGACCCGCTCTGGTGGCCTCAGGAAAGGCCAGTACCCATGCGAGTTGCTCAGAGGCCTTTCGGAATTCCTCTCCCATCGATGCCAGGGCCCTAAGACCTTGTGTCGGTGTCGGTGCCGGAACCTGAGGATTCCTCTCCAGTGCTGACATGGATCTTGGGTTACTTCTGGAGTCTCCCCAGGGGAGTCAGTCCTCGTCTCGAGTGGGGGCTTGCACGTTTGCTTTCCTCCAGAGCTGTAGCAGCAGTGTCACGCTTCCCTTCGTGTGGATCAAGGGATCAGTGGCTTTCCCTCGAGGCGTTTCCCACGAGGCTTTCCACGAGGCTTTCCCACAGGGCTTTCCCTCGTGCAACCGTGGTGTGAGTCGATCCTCGGCTTGAAAGTGGAGGCAGTGCCAGGAAAACAGGTTTCCCTGGAATGGACTGAGACATATGGGGGACTCTGGGAATGGTGGCATGACCCTGGAGTTCCTCATCGCCTTTCCTGTGGAGAGCGCCTCCTCTTGAGATGCGATGGGAATGCAAGGAATTCTTTCCCGACCATGCACTGGAAAGGATCCCTCCTCTCGAGCTATGAGGCAGAAACAGGGGCTCCACTGGATATGGGCGGGATTCTTGTGCTTCCTCTCAAGTGGAGACGGGTATGTCGGGGAACTTCTTGAGTTGCAGAAAGGGTGTGAAGGACCCTTTGGTAAGTTCCAGAGGTTAGGTGTGAATTAGCCTCGAGACGCCTCAGCAGGAAATGGTCCTCATCTCCCCTGGAGGGGAGAAGCCTCCTGGATTTTCTCGAGTTGCGGCAGGTGCTCTCGACTTACGAAGGGGACCTCAGGGACCCGCTCTGGTGGCCTCAGGAAAGGCCAGTCCCCATGCGAGTTGCTCGGTGGCCCCTCTCGGGTTTCCTCTCCCGACGATGCCGGGGCCTAAACCTTCTGTGGAGTCGGTGCCGGAAACCTGAGGATTCCTCTCCAGTGCTGACATGGATCTTGGGGTACTTCTGGAGTCTCCCCAGGGGAGTCAGTCCTCGTCTCGAGTGGGGGCATGCACGTGCGCTTTCCTCCCGAGCTGCAGCAGCAGTGTCACGGTTCCTTCGCGTGGATCAAGGGAACTGTGGCTTTCCCTCGAGGCTTTCCCACGAGGCTTTCCCTCGAGGGCTTTCCCACAGGGCTCTCCCACGTGCCACCGTGGTGTGACTCTATCCTCGGCTTGAAAGTCGAGGCAGTGCAGGGTAAACAGGTTTCCCTGGAATGGACTGAGACATCCGGCGGCTTTCAGGGAATGGTGGCACAACCTGGAGTTCCTCTCACCTTATACTGTTTAGAGCCGCCTCCTCTTGAGATGCGACGGGAACGCCGGGAATTCTTTCCCGGACCACGCAGGGAAAGGATCCCTCCTCTCGAGCTAGGAGGCGGAAACACGGCTCCATCTGAATGTGAGCTGGACTCTCGTGCTTCCTCTCGAGTGGAGACGGGTATGTCGGAGGAACTTCTTGAGTTGAAGCAAAGGTGTGAAGGACCCTTTCGAAGTTCCAGAGTTTAGGTGTGATTAGACTCGAGACATCTCAGCGGAAAAGGGCCTCATCTCGCCTGGAGGGGAGAACCTCCTGGATATTCCTCGAGTTGCGGCAGGTGCTCTCGACTTAGGACGGGGACCTCAGGGACCCGCTCTGGTGGCGCTCAGGAAAGGCCAGTACCCATGCGAGTTGCTCAGAGGCCTTCTCGGGAATTCCTCTCCCATCGATGCAGGGCCCTAAGACCTTGTGTCGGGTCGGTGCCGGAACCTGAGGATTCCTCTCCAGTGCTGACATGGATCTTGGGTTACTTCTGGAGTCTCCCCAGGGGAGTCAGTCCTCGTCTCGAGTGGGGGCTTGCACGTTGCATTTCCTCCAGAGCTGTAGCAGTCAGTGTCACGGCTTCCCTTCGTGTGGATCAAGGGATCAGTGGCTTTCCCATCGAGCGTTTCCCACGAGGCTTTCCCACAGTGCTTCCCACAGGCTTTCCCTCGTGCCAACCGTGGTGTGAGTCCAGATCCTCGGCTTAGAAAGTCGGAGGACAGTGCCAGGGAAAACAAGTTTCCCTGGAATGGACTGAGACATATGGGGGACTTCTGGGAATGGTGGCATGACCCTGGAGTTCCTCTCGCCTTTCCTGTGGAGAGCGCCTCCTCTTGAGATGCGATGGGAATCGCCAAGGGAATTCTTTCCCGACCATCGCACTGGAAAGGATCCCTCCTCTCGAGCTATGAGGCAGGAAAAGGGGTCTCGCACTGGATGATGGGCGGGATTCTCTGTGCTTCCTCTCAAGTGGAGACCGGTATGTCGAGGAACTTCTTGAGTTGAAGCAAAGGGTAGTGAAAGACTCTTTGGAAGTTCGAAAGTTTAGATGTGATTAGCCTCGTGACGCCTTAGCGGAAATGGGCCTCAGCTCACCTGGAGGGGAGAACCTTCCTGGATTTTCTCGAGTTGCGGCAGGTGCTCTCGGACTTACGACCTGGGACCTCAAGGGACCCGCTTTGGTGGCCTGAGGAAAGGCCAGTCCCATGCGAGTTGCTCGGGGTCTTCTCGGGATTCCTCTCCTGTCGAATTCGGGGCCTAAGACCTTGTGTGGCAGTCGGATACCGGAACCTGAGGATTCCTTTCCAGTGCTGACATGGATCTTGGGGCTACCTCTGGAGTTCTCCCCAGGGGAGTCAGTCCTCGTCTCGAGTGGGGGCATGCAGGTGCCGCTTTCCTCCGCATGCTGTAACAGCAGTGTCAGCGCTTCTGCTTGGCGTGGATCAAGGGATCTGTGGCTTTCCCTCGAGCTTTCCCGAGTTTCCCACGAGGCTTTCTCCACAGGGCTGTCCCACGTGTCTCCGTGGTGTGACGTCGATCCTCGGACGTGAAAGCCGAGGCAGTGCAGGGAAAACAGCTTTCCCTATGGAATGGACTGAGACATCTGGGGGAGTCTTGGAATATTGGACATGACACTGGCAGTTCGTCTCCGACTTTCCTTTGGGAGAGCGCCTCCTCTTGAGATGCGATGCGGAACTGCCGGGAATTTCTTTCCCGACCAAGAGGGAAAGGATCCCTCATCTCGAGCTACGAGCCGGAAACGCAGGTCTCCGATGGATGTGGGCGGGACCTCTCGTGCTTCCTCTTGAGTGGAGACGGGTTTGTCGGAGGAACTTCTTGAGTTGCCAGCTAAGGGACTGTGAAGACCCTTTAGGAAGTTCCAGAGTTTCACGTGTGATTAGCCTCGAGACACCTCAGTGGAAATCGGGCCTCATCTCGCCTGGCAGGGCAGAACCTCCTGGATTTTCTCGAGTTGCGGTCAGGTGCTCTCGACGTTACGACCGGAACCTCAGGGACCCGCTCGTGGTGGACTCAGGAAAGGCCAGTCCCCATGCGAAGTTACTCAGGGGCCCTCTCAGGGATTCCTCTCCCGTCGATGCAGGGGCCTAAGATCTTGTGTGGAGTCGGTACCGGAACCTGAGGATTCCTCTCCAGTGCTGACATGGATCTTGGCGTACTTCTGGAGTCTCCCAGCTTGGTCAGTCCTCGGCTCGAGTGGGGTCATGCACGTGCGCTTTCCTCCGAGGCGGTAGCAGCAGTGTCACGCTTCCCTTCTCGTGGATCAAGGAATCTGTGGCTTTCCCTGGAGTCTTTCCCATGAGGCTTTCCCACAGGGCTATTCCACTTGCCACCATGGTGTGAGTCGATCCTCGGCGTGAAAGTCGAACCAGTGCAGGGAAAACAGGAACCTCCTTCCCCACAGTAGGGGATACACTGTCCCCTTGGGGGGTGTTCTCCA
>NW_017215865.1:0-13597 GCF_001704415.2 Capra hircus
TCCTCGCCTCCAACCCCAATGCCAGTAATTGCAGATTCAGATTTACCACAACAGAGTCTGACCCAGAGCTATACCCAAAGAGCAACCACATCCAAGACACAGAAGGAAAGCCAAAAATAATGAAGGCTCTATATCTGAAAAGATTCTTATTTAAGATCTCAGGTGAGCCTATAGAATTATGGACCCAGGCAATCAGACATCAGTCAGACATGCAGTTTCTTTTCATTTGCCTTGTATTTCTTGAAGTCCTACCAAGAAGTGCTCCAACGGAGAGCAAATAGAGATGACTGCTTAAACAGCACCTTTGCTCCACAGGAAAATTTTCTTTAGGTAAATAGTCTTCAGACTTATATAGATTTCACTGTGCATAAATATGTAAATAGGCTAAAACCAAAAGGCAAATGAATGATTAAACATATTTCTGAAGGCAGAGAAAATTAACTAAATCATATTTGTATCTAATAATCACATATTAATTAAATTATCTCTTTGGTGTTTGGTGCTGGTGTGATATATAGCACCTACATATCTGCACAGTTCTTTGGTTACAAGCAATACAACTGAATCAGGCTAACTTTGGAATAAGGGAGTTTGTTGAAAGGATATCCAAAGCTTGGAGAATTGTTGAAAGGCTGTGTACCTTAGACTTAGAAATGGGCAAAAGAAACAAGTCATCTTTGGAAATTCAGAGGCAACAACATTAACAGTGGTGTCACAACTTAAGAAAAGCAAACTGGGTAGTGTACCATTACTAGATGAGGACAAAACTAACTATATTCTGTGTGTGTGTGTGGTGTGTGTGTGTGTGTGTGTGTGTGTGTGTTAGTTTGGCTTACATGCCAGCCCTCTGGCTAGTTAAAGGCAAATTTTCTTATTACAGACATCAGACTGTACCCCATTGGAAAGAATTAATACTCAAATGAAATCTCTCAGAGGTTAAAAGACCACCAAAAGAGACTTTTTAGCAAACGGTATACATAAGTATATTAAATCCACCAGTAGTCTTGTATAAAAGAATAAGTAGCTAGGTATTATCCAGATGAAAATATTTAGCCGCCATGGGTTGAATCTTGAAGTCTGAGAGGATGAAGTTGGTGTTTAGATAGGAAAAAGAAAAAATGGTTTCTGTGAAAGCTTGTCATGCTTCTTAACAAATTTTCTAATTCCATTCACAAAATTAGACTTTAATAACTAGTTGGATAATGACTTGTTTCATAAATTTATTGAGCCTGTTTTCTGTGCATAATTCTTTGGATAATGTAAAGAAAGATGAGGTTAATTATTTTTCACCCAGAGGAACACAACATGAAGACTGCCTGTCTTGTGAGGTCTACCTTAGGATATGGGCTGGGAAGAAAGCCTCAGTATGTCTAAAAGGGAAGGGATTCTTGATTTCTACCACCTGTCTTCTACCAGATTTTCTCCTTCCGAGGTCTTTCTCATCTTAGCAAATGGCACAGTCACTCAAACCAAAATACTGGGAGTCATCCTCTTTCCTCAGTTCACGTAGATTTCCAAGACTTCAAATAATGCTGATTTCATCAAGTTTCACCTCCTCTCCATCTCATCCTCTCTAATCCAAGCTGATAGCGTCTTTCAGCAGGTCAGATATGCTGCAGAGTATCTCCTCCATCTCCGCAACTGTGTCGTAAGACCAAGCCTGCTTCTATTCCTCTGCCCCCTTCCTCGCTGCACTGTATTGTCCATCCAGCATCCCAGATCTGTCTTCTCAAAGCGTAAATGTGATCATCACATTATAAATGCTTGAAATCTTCCAAAGTTCTCCTAAATGTTATCTGTTCAGAAAGGCCATCCCTTAGCCATTCTAGCTAAAATCACTCCATACATTCTTCTCCGCACCTGCCATACCTCATCCCCTGCACCCCCACCCAGGACTTATTTTTATCTCTTAGCACTTAAGAGTAACTGAAATGATCCTACTGTTTTAAATGGTCCTGTTTCCCCTAAAGAATAATAATGTGCTTTAAAAGAAAAAAAGCCAAATGTTCCAGTAGATACCCTATTTTGTAGGCATTCAGTAAATATTTGCTGAATAAATGAGTGATGGTCACAGCAGGGACTGAGCCAGGGGTGATTCCTCTTACTGAAGTAGTTGTTCTATTCAGTAAGGTCTGAGAAAAACCCGTACTTACTTTGCTAACTTTGTTTTTACGAAAGGTGCCTTCAATGTGTCTGCATCTCACATGTCAATTTTATGTTGGGGAAAAAAAAAAGGGTGCTGTGGTCCCTTGCTGCATTTTCTGCTGCGATCAGTCTTCTGTCTCCACCGAGCCATGAGCATTTCTTGTTACTGGCAGATGAACATGCTTTTTGGCCATGAGAAAATAATAAAAGGTTCTTAGTTCTAGGGCATTCTAAGATTTTTCATAATGTTTTCAGTGCAGTTACCTCCATTCTTTCATTAATGGAAATAGCTCTGAATGTCATTAAAAATACAGGTGTTTTGTGACTAGATGGATTTCAGTACTTAACATCTTGTGTCAATCTTGTTTTTTAAATCCCACTGCCAACCACTGTGGCCTGGTCGGACCACCCATATTTGAGTTTCTGTGATGCATTCTTTTATGAATAGGGCCTTTTTTCCCTATTGGATTTTCCTACCTATCGACAAATGACTGTTTTCTACTTGCAAGGGAAAAGATACTACACTGAGCGAATTTATACTCCCAGATCAATTTGAATTTCTTGTCAGATTTTTTTTCTTTTCCTAATGTGATTTCCTTAAATCAGTAGAAATAATATTCTCTAAAGCTCTAGAATCTGATTTCAAAGAGGAAGAAGTATAATCCAGAATAACAGCAGAAGGAATGTGGATATAGAGAACTCAGAATTAACCCCAGTTCCTCCCCATTTTCTGCATTCCCTTTTTCAATGCCCTTGGCTCTATCAAGCCAGATGTATTTTCTGAGGCCAGCTAGCTGTCTAGCACTCTAAAAGATAGTGTGGGATAAAGCAGGGGTTTGCCAAACATGATCAGCTTGCTGCGTATTTTTAATAAAGTTTTATTGGAACATAGCTACATCCATTTGTTTGCATATTATCTATGGCTGTTTGTGTGATACAAGAGCAGAGTTGAATAATTATGACTGAGACATATGGCCTGAAAAGCCTGAAATATTTACTGTCTAGACTTCTGCAAAAAATATTTGCCAGCCCCTGGTATATAAAGAGGGAATTCCCTGGTGGTCCAGTTACTCCATTCTCATAGAGTTTATGAACTGATTGAATTGGTTGTTATCACATGGAATAATTGGCAAACAGTAAATGACAAATTGAATGATACTAAGGAGAATAGGTACCACAGAATGGTTATTGATTGGCAGATAAATCTCATCTATAGTGAAGCGATTATTTAAGCATGCTGAAGTATGGAAAGCTTCCTTGTAATTACTTTCCCCTGTTACTCTGTGCTTTTCTTTGTTGAGTCCCAGATATGCTATAACAGTCAAAGACATTCACAGCATCATTGTCAAAACTTCTCCCAGAAGTATGTCCTCCATCATTCCCCCAAAGAAGTGAGTTGGAGAAATAGAATCTTAAGGCTGCAGCATTGTTTAGAACCTCGCCTCGCATATTATAGATCCTCAGCTATGCTTGAAAAAGTGAAAGAACCTCCAAATGATAAAGGAGGTAAATTCTGTGCAAGTAATAGCTAATCTTATTGACTATTCAGAATGTGCCGCCTTAGAATGGTGTTTCTCAGCAAGAAAGCTCCTACGTTTTTAATAATTAAACAGTAGTGGGCATGTAACCCACTTAGCTCAGAGCCTGACACCTGGCACATTACAAGTGCTTAGTTAGTCTTTACTGTCAATATTTAGAGTAAATTGAATAGTTTATTTCAGACAGTATTATGATAATTATGCTGATGAAAGTAAGGAAAGCATATGTTAGCCCTTGATTGCATCACCCTCTCAGTTAAGAAAACATTTGTACTTAGGAAGTGCGTAACAAAGTGATTCACAGTAATGTAAAATTAGCTGTTTCATCAGTGTAGAGAAGACTGTCTTTTGATTTGGTTGTGCTGATTATCAGTAATAGCCCTTTAATATTTTTTAAATATCAAGAGAAATTAACTAGAGTAGATGAAGCTGTATCTACTCAGCTGCTTCTCTTTTATAAAAACCTTTTATTTTAGTTTAATGTAAATTCTAAGGCTACCACTCAATGAATTTTCACAAAGGAAGCACACTTGTGTAACCAGAACGTTAGTCAAGCAGAAAACTGCCAGCATCTCAGACACCCCGGCCTCCTTCCAGTCACTGCTACTCCCCAAAAGGGAAACTTCTTCCTTAGGAACTTACATTCTAAAGACAAATGGAGGAGATGTTAGCACATTCTTTTAATAAGCCCACAGACTCATCTAGACCCTTTGAGAATAATCTGACATTTTAAGAAGAGAATAGTCTTCAGACAAAGTATTTCATGCTAAACATGTCAAAGTCCTTTTTACACCATCCCCAAGTGTGCTTTGGCATGTTTCATATGAAAGCCTTCAGGGGCAGACAATTATTTTCCCTTTTTAAAATAGAGAAGAAGGAAGGGTTTAATTGTATTAAAAGTTCATGATTAAAAAAGCAATAGCAATAATCAGTCTGTTGTGGCTTCACTAGAATAGCTATTAGTCAGTCATGCAAACTTCACCAGACATGGAGATATGGAAAGTGAATTGGAAAGAGTCTGTTCTGCTCTTATCTCATGCATTCAGGTAATTTTAACTTTTTATATTTTTCACTAATGTCTGAATAGAATTCATGTATCCCCCTCCTCTTTCTCTGTTTCAGAGGCCATGCTGATCGACACTGACAATTAATTAGGTGCTCTGAATTATATATGAATATCCTATCCAAGAAAATGCTTTGAAAGATATCCAGTTTCCTATTTCTTAGAGTTATTTCCCCATCCTAATTTTTCTGTGTTTTGCTTCATGTTATATTTTTAAATTACTTAGAACAAACAAACATAAACAGAAGGTCATTACAATTCTTGTTCCCAAATGTTTAGTTTGGCATCTGATGCAAGGCCTCAATTGCAGGCTGGAGTGCCAGAAGCTTGAGCTGAAGACACGAATGTGGTGCACAGACATGATTCGAATTCGACAGAGTGTTTATATTTTCCCAAGGGCCTCATTAACAAGAGTTAAGCCCTAAGCCCTGTTACTACCAATATATCTTAACAGGTTAACTTTTCTGATTTGTGAAGTAGAGTATCATCTTACATATATACATCTTTAAACAAGCTCCTCTTCCCTTTCAACTGCCCTGTAAGCTACTACAGAAAGTTTAACACTCAGTCCCTACCACATTTGAAAATGTGTTTTGTTAAATATCCCTTAGCACATAGTCACCCAAGTAGAGTTCTATTTTTTGGTAGTTTCAAAGTTAGAATCAACCTAAATGTCCATCCACAGGGAACTGATTAAATGAATTATATTATGATAGAATATCGTGTGTCTGCTAAAGCAAATCTACATTTGTTGATATGATTGTAAAACCTCCTGGATCATATGATCCTGTATATATAAACATATTTTGCTGTATGCCTCTGTGTGAGTATTGTACTAGAAAATATATTTTAATAAACAAAAGGAAAAAGTGATCGATGGTCTTCTCTGGGAGGTGTGTTAGGAGAGATTTTGCTTCCTGCTATATCCTGCTTGTTTAAATATATGATATATTGATTATATCTTAGTTTTAAAAAGAAAAAACAAGTTTAAGTAGAGTGTTGTCTGTTTTTTATATGTCCATTATTTCAACCCTTGTTCTTTACATTTTAAAAGTATATTCACAATCCTCTTTGGCTAAAACAGGTTTGACTTGAGTGTCCAGCTGGAGAAGGCTGGAGTTTTGGTTTCCCATTTGATCCATGTCATGCTTAGAGAAAGATGCTGACCAATGAAGTCAGTACCAAAACTGACAGTGGTATTGGGGTTGTAGAGAGTTCTTTAGCTCAGTTTCCTACCCATTATCTGGGTGTGTTTTGTGGTTTTTATAGGATTAGAAACAATTTACATTGAGGCTTCAGGAGCATTTTCATGCTGCTCAACTCACGGAGCAATATAAACCCACAGGACTAAGAATGGGCTTTCTGTGAAGTTAATAGGGTAAGATGAGTACAAGCACCTGGTTCCCTTCTTGTTTCCTATTTGCTAAGGAAGGCAAGTAGATAGTGGGGTCAGAAACATATGTGTAGGCAAGGGCATAGTTTTCAAGGAGATATGGTATGATATGATTTTGAGGATGTTGCTGAAACTTTTTAAGAAGAAAGGCAAGTTCAGTTGCAAGTGATTTGTGGAAATAAACCAGTGAGGAAAATAATTTGTCTCTTCAATATATTATGCCATCACTATTTGCCTAATCCTCCATATTTATTTCTTGACCTTGATTTTCCTGTGTTTGTAGTCTGATAAAGATTATTCTTCCTGAACACAATTCAGAGGCCTACGATACCTCTTGTAATTTAGGTAAATGTTTACGTCCTTCAACAGTCACCTGAACTGGAGGTAGAAGTAACACCCTCAAGAAATTGAAATAATAAAAAAGGCCCCCATATTCATCAAAAAGGCCACAGTAGTGTTTCCAGCATTCTCCTGTCATTCCCCTCAGTCTGAGGCTGAACTTTGCGAATGCCTCAGCAAATAGAATGTGGTGGATATGTGTCTGTGCATGCTAAATTGCTTCCGTTGTGTCTGACTCCCTGTGATCCTATGGACTGTAGCTTGCCATGTTCCTCTGTCCATGAGATTTCCAGTCAAGAATACTGGAGTGGGTTGCCATGCCTGCCCCAAGGGGATCTTCCTGACCCAGGGATCAAACCTGCATCTCTTATATCTCCTGCATTTGGCAGGTGGATTCTTTATCACTGTTGCCACCTGGGAAGCCCGATGGATGTAAATTTCAAGGCTGATAAGGCAATAAGGCTACCACCTATACCTTTTTCTTTCTTGAAACACTAACTTGTGAAATCTGGCCACCTAGCAGTGACAAAATTGAAAGTAGCCTATGTGGGGGGACCAGCATCAACCATCAAATATGAGAGTGATTGAGTCCTCAGGTGTGCTAGCTCCTGGCCTTCAAGTTTTCCAGCTGAGATCCCAAACATTAAGGAAAAAGAAGCTGTCCAGCTGCACCATATTCCGATTCCTAACTCACAAAATTAATGAGCATGATCAATGGTTGTTTTATACCACTAAATTTTATGATGATATTAATAACTGGTACTGGGCCACTTCTAAATATTAAAATCTTGAAAATTTTGAAAATGTATGACAGTATTTTTTTCTAAACTGTAACTGCTAAAATAAATGAGTAATTATTTTTTTCTTTTTTGTTCTTTATTCAATAAATTCATCAAACATTTAGTCAACACCTCGTATGCCAGGTACTATTTTAGATGTTGTAGATACAAAAGTAAATATATAAGAATGCCTATTTCCCTTAGGATTTTCTAGGGGCTTATATTTTAATGGGGTACGAGACTGACAATAAGTACATGTATAAGTGCATGTATTTTGGTGGAATCAAGCTGGAATCAAGATTGCTGGGAGAAATATCAATAACCCCAGATACACAGATGACACTACCCTTATGGCAGAAAGCAAAGAGAACCAAAGAGCCTCTTAATGAAAGTGGAAGAGCAGACTGGGCTTAAAATCAACATTCAAAAAACGAAGATCATGGCATCTGGTCCCATCACTTCATGGCAAATAGATGGGGAAAACAATGGAAACAGTGAGAGACTATTTTTGAGGGCTCCAGAATCACTGCAGATGGTGACTGCAACCATGAAATTAAAAGACACTTGCTCCTTGGAAGAAAAACTATGACCAACCTAGACAGCATATTAAAAAGCAGAGACATTACTTTGCTGACAAAGGTCCATCTAGTCAAAGCTATGGTTTTTCCAGCAGTCATGTATGGATGTGAGAGTTGGACTATAAAGAAAGCTGAGCGCCAAAGAATTGATGCTTTTGAACTGTGGTGTTGGAGACAACTCTTGAGAGTCCCTTGGACAGCAAGGAGTTCAAACCAGTCAATCCTAAAGGAAATCAGTCCTGAATATTCATTGGAAGGACTGATGCTGAAGCTGAAGCTACAATACTTTGGCCACTTGATGCAAAGAACTGACTCTTTTGAAAAGCCCCTGATGCTGGGAAGAGATTGAAGGCAGGAGGGAGAAGGAGATGACAGAGGATTAGATGGTTGGATGACATCACCAACTTGATGATGAGTTTGAACAGGCTGGCAGTTGGTGATGGACAGGGAAGTCTGGCATGCTGCAGTCCACAGGGTCACAAAGAGGGCAGGACTTGAGCAACTGAACTGATAATATTTGGGGGATGATAAATGTCATGAAGAAGGATCAGGAGTTATTGATGCAAATGAGTAGGGGTGCTCTTTAAAAGTGAGTGAGAGCAGCCCTCAGTGATGAACTGAGTTGCATTGAAGAATAGACATGAATATAGAGAGAGATCAAGTCATGCAACTGTCTAGGAAGAACATTCCAGATAAAACACCAAGAGCAGTGGGCTGATGTAGAAGACTGCTTGGTTGTATTTGAGAATATGTAAGAAAGACAGGATGCTTAAAGCAAAATGCGCAGCAGGAAGATGGTTAGAAAGTGCAGTTTGAAGTGTTTGCCCAAAAGAAAACTGAAAAAAGTGATTTACATTAAGGTGTGACTGATCTCTATCAAGTGCTATCATGGACTTATAATTGAGCAGTCCTTAATTAATGTTATCTCTGATGACCTAACAGTGAAAGGACTTCAGAAATTGTAATTTAAACTCTGAAAAGGCTCAATGAATTTTAATTGTTAAATGCATATTTT
The DNA here is from genome assembly GCF_001704415.2 of Capra hircus. Lineage (NCBI taxonomy): Eukaryota > Metazoa > Chordata > Mammalia > Artiodactyla > Bovidae > Capra > Capra hircus. The sequence continues at coordinate 8,851 of NW_017215865.1, forward strand.
CAGAGAAGTAAAATGAATGGTCACTGTTGAGCATAACATATATTGCTAGGGTAAAAACAGTAGGGAACACTGGGTGAATATAAAAGTTTAAAGAGAGAGGAAGAACAATGTAAAATTTCCAGATTTTAGAGAAGAGTATGCTTATATACTTTTTAAATGAGCTTTTAATTATAGTAAAATTCTATATTAAAATATTTTCATTGAGTCTCTTTTTCACATTTTGAGAGTTGTGAAATTGCACCTGGCTTATTCATACTCAAAATCAGGCACCTGCAATCTCTTAATTAGGAGCAAGTTTCCAAAAACAAATAATCTTATTTTTACATTAAATTTGTTCACTTCATTTTCTGTCAATAGTTTGCTTGCCTATAAAATATAAACTATGTTTAAATATTTTCTTCAAGATTAATTTTTGTGACTTTATCCTTTAATCAAGTAATTTATGTCAATTTTCTAGTAAGTCACACTTTAAGTGGTTGTTGTTGATAACTATCATTTTGATATTTTGATTATCTGATAAGCACACTCCTCAATTCTATTCATACTTTCCCTTTTTGCATTACAAAGGAACCACATAATTTTTTAGTTACATCCACCTCAAAATAGTCTTTGGTAATGCAAAAAGGGAAAGTATGAATAGAATTGAGGAGTGTGCTTATCAGATAATCAAAATATCAAAATGATAGTTATCAACAACAACCACTTAAAGTGTGACTTACTAGAAAATTGACATAAATTACTTGATTAAAGGATAAAGTCACAAAAATTAATCTTGAAGAAAATATTTAAAACATAGTTTATATTTTTATAGGCAAGCAAACTATTGACAGAAAATGAAGTGAACAAATTTAATGTAAAAATAAGGATTATTTGTTTTGGAAACTTGCTCCTAATTAAGAGATTGCAGGTGCCTGATTTTGAGTATGAATAAGCCAGGTGCAATTTCACAACTCTCAAAATGTGAAAAAGAGACTCAATGAAAATATTTTAATATAGAATTTTACTATAATTAAAAGCTCATTTAAAAAGTATATAAGCATACTCTTCTCTAAAATCTGGAAATTTTACATTGTTCTTCTCTCTCTTTAAACTTTTATATTCACCCAGTGTTCCCTACTGTTTTTACCCTAGCAATATATGTTATGCTCAACAGTGACCATTCCATTTTACTTCTCTGAAAATATGCATTTAACAATTAAAATTCATTGAGCCTTTTCAGAGTTTAAATTACAATTTCTGAAGTCCTTTCACTGTTAGGTCATCAGAGATAACATTAATTAAGGACTGCTCAATTATAAGTCCATGATAGCACTTGATAGAGATCAGTCACACCTTAATGTAAATCACTTTTTTCAGTTTTCTTTTGGGCAAACACTTCAAACTGCACTTTCTAACCATCTTCCTGCTGCGCATTTTGCTTTAAGCATCCTGTCTTTCTTACATATTCTCAAATACAACCAAGCAGTCTTCTACATCAGCCCACTGCTCTTGGTGTTTTATCTGGAATGTTCTTCTCCTAGACAGTTGCATGACTTGATCACTCTCTATATTCATGTCTATTCTTCAATGCCAACTCAGTTCATCACTGAGGGCTGCTCTCACTCACTTTAAAAGAGCACCCCTACTCATTTGCATCAATAACTCCTGATCCTTCTTCATGACATTTATCATCCCCAAATATTATCAGTTCAGTTGCTCAAGTCCTGCCCAGCTCTTTGTGACCCTGTGGACTGCAAGCATGCCAGACTTCCCTGTCCATCACCAACTGCCAGAGCCTGTTCAAACTCATATCCATCAAGTTGGTGATGATGTCATCCAACCATCTAATCCTCTGTCATCTCCTTCTCCCTCCTGCCTTCAATCTTTCCCAGCATCAGGGGCTTTTCAAAAGAGTCAGTTCTTTGCATCAAGTGGCCAAAGTATTGTAGCTTCAGCTTCAGCATCAGTCCTTCCAATGAATATTCAGGACTGATTTCCTTTAGGATTGACTGGTTTGAACTCCTTGCTGTCCAAGGGACTCTCAAGAGTTGTCTCCAACACCACAGTTCAAAAGCATCAATTCTTTGGCGCTCAGCTTTCTTTATAGTCCAACTCTCACATCCATACATGACTGCTGGAAAAACCATAGCTTTGACTAGATGGACCTTTGTCAGCAAAGTAATGTCTCTGCTTTTTAATATGCTGTCTAGGTTGGTCATAGTTTTTCTTCCAAGGAGGCAAGTGTCTTTTAATTTCATGGTTGCAGGTCACCATCTGCAGTGATTCTGGAGGCCCTCAAAAATAGTCTCTCACTGTTTCCATTGTTTCCCCATCTATTTGCCATGAAGTGATGGGACCAGATGCCATGATCTTCGTTTTTTGAATGTTGATTTTAAGCCCAGTCTGCTCTTCCACTTTCATTAAGAGGCTCTTTGGTTCTCTTTGCTTTCTGCCATAAGGGTAGTGTCATCTGTGTATCTGGGGTTATTGATATTTCTCCCAGCAATCTTGATTCCAGCTTGATTCCACCAAAATACATGCACTTATACATGTACTTATTGTCAGTCTCGTACCCCATTAAAATATAAGCCCCCTAGAAAATCCTAAGGGAAATAAGGCATTCTTATATATTTACTTTTGTATCTACAACATCTAAAATAGTACCTGGCATACGAGGTGTTGACTAAATGTTTGATGAATTTATTGAATAAAGAACAAAAAGAGAAAAAAATAATTACTCATTTATTTTAGCAGTTACAGTTTAGAAAAAAAAATACTGTCATACATTTTCAAAATTTTCAAGATTTTAATATTTAGAAGTGGCCCAGTACCAGTTATTAATATCATCATAAAATTTAGTGGTATAAAACAACCATTGATCATGCTCATTAATTTTGTGAGTTAGGAATCGGAATATGGTGCAGCTGGACAGCTTCTTTTTCCTTAATGTTTGGGATCTCAGCTGGAAAACTTGAAGGCCAGGAGCTAGCACACCTGAGGACTCAATCACTCTCATATTTGATGGTTGATGCTGGTCCCCCCACATAGGCTACTTTTCAATTTTGTCACTGCTAGGTGGCCAGATTTCACAAGTTAGTGTTTCAAGAAAAGAAAAAGGTATAGGTGGTAGCCTTATTGCCTTATCTAGCCTTGAAATTTACATAGTGTCATATCCATCACGGGCTTCCCAGGTGGCAACAGTGATAAAGAATCCACCTGCCAAATGCAGGAGATATAAGAGATGCAGGTTTGATCCCTGGGTCAGGAAGATCCCCTTGGGGCAGGCATGGCAACCCACTCCAGTATTCTTGACTGGGAAATCTCATGGACAGAGGAACATGGCAAGCTACAGTCCATAGGATCACAGGGAGTCAGACACAAACGAAGCAATTTAGCATGCACAGACACATATCCACCACATTCTATTTGCTGAGGCATTCGCAAAGTTCAGCCTCAGACTGAGGGGAATGACAGGAGAATGTTGGCCTGGAAACACTACTGTGGCCTTTTTTGATGAATTATAACCCAACACAGGCTACCTGGATGCTATTTATCACGCTCAATTTCTTGAGGGTGTTACTTCTACCTCCAGTTCAGGTGACTGTTGAAGGACGTAAACATTTACCTAAATTACAAGAGGTATCGTAGGCCTCTGAATTGTGTTCAGGAAGAATAATCTTTATCAGACTACAAAACACAGGAAAAATCAAAAGGTCAAGAAATAAATATGGAGGATTAGGCAAATAGTGATGGCATAATATATTGAAGAGACAAATTATTTTCCTCACTGGTTTATTTCCACAAATCACTTGCAACTGAACTTGCCTTTCTTCTTAAAAAGTTTCAGCAACATCCTCAAAATCATATCATACCATATCTCCTTGAAAACTATGCCCTTGCCTACACATATGTTTCTGACCCCACTATCTACTTGCCTTCCTTAGCAAATAGGAAACAAGAAGGGAACCAGGTGCTTGTACTCATCTTACCCTATTAACTTCACAGAAAGCCCATCTTAGTCCTGTGGGTTTATATTGCTCCGTGAGTTGAGCAGCATGAAAATGCTCCTGAAGCCTCAATGTAAATTGTTTCTAATCCTATAAAAACCACAAAAACACCCAGATAATGGGTAGGAAACTGAGCTAAAGAACTCTCTACAACCCCAATACCACTGTCAGTTTTGGTACTGACTTCATTGGTCAGCATCTTTCTCTAAGCATGACATGGATCAAATGGGAAACCAAAACTCCAGCCTTCTCCAGCTGGACACTCAAGTCAAACCTGTTTTAGCCAAAGAGGATTGTGAATATACTTTAAAATGTAAAGAACAAGGGTTGAATAATGGACATATAAAAAACAACAACACTCTACTTAAACTTGTTTTTTCTTTTTAAAACTAAGATATAATCAATATATCATATATTTAAACAAAGCAGGATATAGCAGGAAGCAAAATCTCTCTAACACACCTCCCAGAGAAGACCATCGATCACTTTTTCCTTTTGTTTATTAAAATATATTTTCTAGTACAATACTCACACAGAGGCATACAGCAAAATATGTTTATATATACAGGATCATATGATCCAGGAGGTTTTACAATCATATCAACAAATGTAGATTTGCTTTAGCAGACACACGATATTCTATCATAATATAATTCATTTAATCAGTTCCCTTGGATGGACATTTAGGTTGATTCTAACTTGAAACTACCAAAAAATAGAACTCTACTTGGGTGACTATGTGCTAAGGGATATTTAACAAA
>NW_017215866.1:0-13597 GCF_001704415.2 Capra hircus
AGCCTTTCAGACTCCTGTCTGAGAACACAGGGCTGAAAAGCACTTGCTGGGAGATTCTTTTTTTCCTTGGGATATGGCCCTCCCTGAGGAGGGGCCTCGCCAAAGGAAAAAAGCTCCAAACGGCTGTTCAATCATGTTTCTGAGAGAGTCCATTGCCAAGGCAGGTTTATAAGAAGTTCAAGGGTCCCCAAGGAGAGAGGGTCTAGAATTCTCAAGGAGGAAGAAAGGACAAACTGTTTTCCCCTCTACATTCCTTAGGATTATATAACAATCATGCATCCTTCTTGAGGACGGTCTCTGGAAAAAACCTTCTGGCTAATCCTGTTATCTTAAAATGTAAATTATGGGAGTAGGTCTAGTGAGTCTTTACAACCTCCAGACATTCTTTTGTTCGTTGTCATAACTTATTGGAGAGTATATAACTCCATTACCAACACTAGCAAGGGGGTACGCTTTCTGCCCCTTGTGATGTCTCTGTCAGAAGCTTTCTCTATCTCCTTTATCCTTTAATAAAACTCTATTGCACAAAAGCTCTGAGCAATCAAGCCTCGTCTTGGGCCCTGGATTGAATTCTTCTCCTCCATAAGCCAAGAATCCCAGCATCTTTTCGTGGTTCAGCAACAATATTTCATTTCCTCTGCAGGAGAGAGCTAGTGAGCTTAGGTCTGTCTGGAACATTCTTGGATCCTGTGGGGAAAATATCCTGTGCACACATCTGGATACTGGGCCTAGAGGCCAAAATTTGCATTTCTTTCCCGGGGAGCCCTAACGTGGTGTGACTTAGCAACTGCTTGAAAATCCATCCCATTGCTGTTTTCCTCCTTCTGACAGAGCTAGCTTTGTTCCCTGCTTTGGGATATCTCAACCGAAGGGCCGGTCCATAGCTACTCGCCTGGGGCCCATTGGATGTGCAAGGTGCCCTCGACTAGGTGACCCTAGCATGGCACTCAGCCCGCTCAGACACACTCCCGAGGCTTCTTTCTCATGGGAAGCACTGCTCCAACCTAGGAATGTGTCTGCAATGCTTGGAAAGTGCAGTGAGACACACAGCCCTGACTCTGCAATTGAGGCCCTCAGAGCAAGCCTGCAGCTCTGATGTCTGAGAAGCAAAACACTTGCTGCAAAGAGAGGCCTGAAAACACACTCTCTGTGGATGACTTTCCTTCCTCTAAGGAAGATAGTTTTCCCAGTCTCCTGCTTCCTGAATGTCACACAGCTGGAATGCGCTTGCTTGGAGGTCGTGATTCAGTGGCAATGACCCCTGAGGCCCTTTGCCCAGGGAGGGCTCCCACACTCACAGGCAAATCAAAGCAACTTCCAAGTGAGTCAGCTCTTCACATCAAATGGCCAAAGTATTGGAGTTTCAGGTTCAGTATTAGTCCTTCCAATGTATATTCAGACCTGATTTCCTTTAGGATGGAGTGGTTGCGTCTCCTTGTAGTCTAAGCGACCTACAAGCATCTTCTCCAACACCACAGTTCAAAAGCATCCAATTTTCAGCTGTCACTTTCTTTATAGTACATCTTTCATATCCATCCATGACATATGGAAAAACCATAGCCTTGACTGGATGGATCTTTGTTGGCAAAGCAACGTCTCGGCTTTTTAATATGCTGTCTAGTTTGGTCATCACTTTTCTTCCAAGTCATAAATATGTTTTAAGTTCATGGAGGCAGCCATCACCTGCAGTGATTTCCAAGCCCCCCAAAATAGTCTGCTGCTGTTTCCAATGTTTTCCCATCTATTTGCCATGAAGTGATGAGACTGGATGCAATGATTTTAGTTTTCTGAATGCTGAGCTTTAAGCTAACTTTTTCACTCTCCTCTTTCACTTTCATCAGGAGACTCTTTAGTTCTTATACACTTTCTGCCATAAGGGTGGTGTCGTCTGCATATCTGAGATTCTTGATATTTCTCCCAGCAATCTGGATTCCAGCGTGTGCTTCCTCCAGCCCAGTGTTTCTCATGATGTACTCTGCGTATAAGTTAAATAAGCAGGGTGACAATATACAGCCTTGACATATTCCTTTTCCTATTTAGAACCAGTCTGTTGTTCCATGTCCAGTTCGAACTGTTTCTTCCTGACCTGCATACAGGTTTCTCAAGAGACAGGTCAGGTGGTCTGGTATTCCCATCTCTTTCAGAATTTTTCCCAGTTTATTGTGATCCACACAGTCAAAGGCTTTGGCATAGTCAATAAAGCAGAAATAGATGTCTTTTTTTCTGGAACTCTCTTGCTTTTTCAATGATCCAGTGGATGTTGGCAGTTTGATCTCTGGTTTCTCTGCATTTTTTTAAATCCCTCTTGAACATTTGGAAGTTCACAGTTCATGTGAACTTGGAGAATTTTGAGCATTACTTTACTAGTGTGTGAGATGAGTGCAATTGTGCAGCAGCTTGAATATTCTTTGTCATTGCCTTTCTTTGGGATTGGAATGAAAACTGACCTAATGACTAGGTGTTTTCAATTGCATATGCTGAAAGAACTGGCTGTGCAGTTTTGAAGAAAAAAAAATCATTTTAACCCATTTTCTCTGAAGTGCAAGGCATATCATGGCCATCCCTGAATCATAAAGTCACCTTTTCTTTATGTAGTCATAGTTTCATGCCTAAATTATAGGCCAACTCATGCTCAAATTGACTCTGATGTCAGGGGCAGATCAACTAATAAAAAGCTTGGATTGTCCCTCTGGAGGAAAGTGAGATCTTGGTCCCACAAGAAGAATCTGAAGGGTTAAGGGAACTTGCAAGAGTGGGGAAAGCTTAGTCCATCCTACATGTACCAAAATCTTAAATAAGGCTTATTTACTTTACCGAAGTAAAAAAACAGATGATGAAAACAATTATAAATCAATGAAAGGTAAAGAAACTCATAGTCTGTTATCAAAAATTGCATTCTAAGAAAACTTTGTGCTCTTAACCTAGAGAGGAGACTAAATTCCATCTGGTACCAGCTTACCAGAAGACAAACAAACAAACAAACAAACAAATTATCAGTAAGCTTAAAAAAAGTATATTCCATATATCTTGAAGTAGCAGTATTTCTGCAAAGGCATCAGTGTGAAACCATAGAGGACATGGTTAAAACCTGATTAAATAGAAATTGACAATGTAATCTGGTCACTGCTGCGACTTGAAATGCTTTAATATGATAACTGGAATTATAACTGACAGCATTTGACCAGGACATATCAGATTTTCACGGATGTCACATAATTTCTAGGATATCTATATTAGGAACTGAAGGAATCTTTGAACCTAGGAAAGAAAACAACAGTCTCAAAGGCCCTTGCTGAATCATCTATCAGCAAGGAATGTCTTTGCAAGGATCGCAAAGTGAAGGGAAAATACACCGACCTGCCTCTGCAACTTCGGTCCTCTGAGCAGATCTGGAGGTCTCCCTTTGTATAAGCTAACCTGTTCCTTCCAAATAGAGGTTTGCAACACAAAACAAGTGGCCGCCTATTCTTCCCCGAAGGAGGCTCTCTTTCCCCACATCCTGCGAACTCCCTTTCCCAGCCTCCTGGAAAAGCGCTTCTTGCAGTTCCTTTCAGAAAATCCTATGGACGGAGAAGCCTGGTAGGCTGCAGTCCGTGGGGTCGCTGAGGGTCGGACACGACTGAGCGACTGCACTTTCATTTTCACTTTCATGCATTGGAGAAGGCAATGGCAACCCACTTACTGTTCTTGCCTGGAGAATCCCAGGGACGGGGGAGCCTAGTGGGCTACCGTCTATGGCGTCGCACAGAGTTGAACACGACTGAAGCAACTTAACAGCAGCAGCAGCAGCAGTTCCTTTCTTAGGGGCAGTTATCCCTGAGATTGGGACCTGGAAAGGCAGAGCCACCTCCACACACACGTCTTTTTTGTCCCCTTTCCTCTGGAGGAGAGCTCTAGTGAGCCTAGGTCTGTCAGGAAAATTCTTGGCTTTGACGGGATCACACCCGGTGTGTGAACCTGCATACCCGACCTAGGGGCCACAGGGCACCTGTTTTGCTCGAGTGGGTCCTGGAGGGGTGCAGCATAGCAAGAGCTTAAAAATCCATCCAATTTGTCTTTTTTTTTTTACCTCAGAGAGAACGAGTTTGCTCCACCTCCACCCTTTGGCAGTGTGGAGGGAAGAGGGCACCACCCTCTCCCAAAGGGGACATAGGGCCTACCAGGAGAGAAAGGCCCCTTGAGGAGCTGAGCCCAGGTAGGCAGCCAGTGATGTCAAGCACACTCCCGCTGCTTGCTTCTTCATGGGCACTCCCACGATCTGCTAGGAATGTCTTTGCAAGGATCTCAAAGGGAAGGGAAGATACATGGCCCTGTCTCTGGAACTTCAGTCCTCTGAGCAGATCTGGAGGTCTTGAGTTGTATAAGCAAACCTGTTCCTTCCAAATAGAGGCTTGCAAACACACCCCCGGTGGTTGCCTCTTCTTCCCCGAAGAAGTCTTTCTTTCCCCACATGCTGCGAACTCCCTGTCCCAACCTCCAAGAATAGCGCTTCTTGCCATTCCTTTCTTAGAGGCAGTTATCTCTGAGCCTGGGGCCGTAGGGAGTAGCCCCACACTCACAGGGAAAGGCAAAGACTCCTCCATACATCTCCTCTATCCCCTTTGCTCCGGAGGAGAGCTCTAGTGAGCCTAGGTCTTTCAGGAAAATTCTTGGCTTGGACAGGATCTCACCCTGTTTGTGAACCTGCATACCCAACCAGGGGCCACAGAGCACCTGTTTCAGTAAAGTGGGCCCTGAAAGGGTGCAGCCTAGCAAGAGCTTGAAAATCCATTCAATTGCTGTTTTTGTACCTCTGACAGAGCGAGCTTGGCTCCACCCTTTGGCAGTGAGGAGAAAAGAGGCATGACACCCTCCCCAAGGGGACATGGGGCCTACTTCGAGAGGAAGCTGCAACTCGAGAAAATCCAGGAGGTTCTCCCCTCCAGGCGAGATGAGGCCCATTTCCGCTGAGGCGTCTCGAGGCTAATCACAACTAACCTCTGGAACTTCGAAAGGGTCCTTCACACCCTTGCTGCAAGTCAAGAAGTTCTCCGACATACCCATCTCCACTCGAGAGGAAGGACGAGGGTCCCACCCACATCCAGCGGAGCCCCGTTTCCGCCTCGTAGCTCGAGAAGAGGGATCCTTTCCCTTCATCGTCGGGAAAGAATTCCCGGGCTTCCCGTCGCATCTCAAGAGGAGGCACTCTCCACAGGAAAGGCGAGAGGAACTCCAGGGCCTTGCCAGCATTCCAAGAGTCCCCCAGATGTCTCCGTCCATTCCAGAAGAACCTGCTTTCCCTTCACTGCCTCGACGTTCACGCCGAGGATAGACTCACACCACCGTGACATGTGGGACAGCCCTGTTCGAAAGCCTCGTGGGAAAGCCTCGATGCAAAGCGACTGATCCCTTGAACCACATGTCGGCAAGCGTGACACTGCTGCTACAGCTTGTGAGGAAATCGCAGGTGCATGCCCCCACACGAGATGAGGACTGACTCCCCTGGTGAGACTCCAGAAGTATGGAAAGATTCATGTCAGCACTGGAGAGGCATCCTCAGGGTCTGGCCCCGACTCCACACAAGGTCTTAGGCACCGGCATCGATGGGAGAGGAATCCCTATAGGCCCCATGGTAACTCGCATGGGGACTGGCCTTTCCTGAGGCCACCAGAGCGAGTCCCTGAGGTCCCCGTCGTAACTCGAGAGCACCTACCACAACTCGGTAAAATCCAGGAGGTTCTCCCCTCCAGGCGAGATGAGGCCCATTTCCGCTGAGGTGTCTCGAGGCTAATCACACCTAACCTGTGGAACTTCCAAAGGGTCCTTCACACCCTTGCTGCAACTCAAGAAGTTCCCCGACAAACCCGTCTTCACTCGAGAGGAAGCACGGGGGTCCCGCCCACATCCAGAGGAGCCCCATTTCCGCCTCGTAGTTCGAAATGAGGGATCCTTTCCCTGCTTCATCGGGAAAGGATTCCCGCCGTTCCCGCCGCATCTCAAGAGGAGGCGCTCTCAACAGGAAAGGCGAGAGGAACTCCAGGGTCGTGCCAACATTCCAAGAGTCCCCCAGATGTCTCAGTCCATTACAGGGAAACCTGTTTTCCCTGCACTGCCTCGACATTCACGCGGAGGATTGACTCACACTACGGTGGCACGTGGGACACCCCTGTTGGAAAGCCTCGTGGGAAAGCCTCGAGGGAAAGCCACAGATCCTTTGATCCATGCGAATGGAAGCGTTACACTGCTGCTACCTCTCGGAAGGAAAGCGCACGTGCATGACCCCACTCGAGCCGAGGACTGACTCCCCAGGGCAGACTCCAGAAGTACCCCTAGATGCATGTCAGCCCTGGAGAGGAATCCTCAGGTTCTGAACACAACTCCACAAAAGGTCTTAGGCCCTGGCATCGACGGGAGAGGAATCCTGAGAGGACCCCTAGCAACTCGCATGGCGACTGGCCTTTCTTGAGGCAACCAGAGCGGGTCCCTGAGGTCCCTGTCGTAACTCGATAGCACCTGCCACAACTCGAGAAAATCCAGGAGGTTCTCCCCTTCAGGCGAGATGAGGCCCATTTCCGCTGAGGCGTCTTGAGGCTAAACACACCTAACCTCTGGAACTTCCAAAGGGTCCTTCCCACACTTGCTGCAACTCAAGAAGTTCCCCGACATACCCGTCTCCACTCGAGAGGAAGCACGAGAGTCCCGCCCACATCCAGAGGAGCCTGGCTTCCACCTCGTAGCTCTAGATGACGGATTCTTTTCCAGCTTCGTCTGGAAAGAATTCCCGGCTTTCCCGTCGCAACTCAAGAGGAGGCGCTCTCAACAGGAAAAGCGAGAGAAACCCCAGTGTCGTGCCACAATTCCAAGGGACCCCCAGATGTCAGTCCATTCCAGAGGAACTTGCTTTCCCTGCACTGCCTCTACTTTCACGCCGAGGATCCACTCACTACACCATGGAACGTGGGTCAGCCCTGTGGGAAAGCCTCGTCGGAAAGCCTCGAGGGAAAGCCACAGATCCCTTGATCCACGCGACGGGAAGTGTGACACTGCTGCTACAGTTCCTGAGGAGAGCTCACGTGCATGCCCCCACATGAGATGAGCACAGACTCCCCAGGGGAAACTCCAGAAGTAAGCCAAGATCCATGTCAGCACTGAAGAGGAATCCTCAGGTTCCAGCCCCGACTCCACAAAAGGTCTTAGGCCCCGACATCGACCGGAGAGGAATCCCGAAAGGCGCCCTTGCAACTCCCATGGGCACTGGTCTTTCCTGAGGCCACCAGAGCGGGTCCCTGAGGTCCCTGTCGTAACTCGAGAGACCCTGCCCAACTCTAGAAAATCCAGGAGGTTCTCCCCTCCAGGCGAGATAAGGCCCATTTCCTCTGAGGCGTCTGGAGGCTCATCACACCTAAATTCTGGAAATTCAAAAGGGTCCTTGCTGCAACTCAAGAAGTTCCCCGACATACCCGTCTCCACTCGAGAGGAAGCACGAGGGTCCCGCCCACATCCAGAGGAGACGCCGTTTTGGTATCGAAGCTCGAGATGAGGGATCCTTTCCCTGCTTGGTCAGGAAATAATACACGCCATTCCGCTCGCATTTCAAGGGGAAGCGCTCTCCACAGGAAAGGCGAGAGGAACTCCAGGGTCGAGCCACCATTCACAGAGTCACCCAGATGTCTCAGTCCATTCCAGAGGAAACTGTTTTCCCTGCACTGCCTCGAATTTCACGGCGAGGATCGACTCAAACCACGGTGGCACGTGGGATAGCCCTGTGGGAAAGCCTCGGGGGAAATCCTCTTGGGAAAGCCTCGAGGGAAAGCCACAGATCCATTGATCCACGCGAAGGGAAGCATGACACTGCTGCTACATCTCGGGAGGAAAGCGCACGTGCATGCCCCCACTCGAGACAAGGACTGACTCCCCTGGGGAGACTCCAGAAGTATCCCAAGATCCATGTCAGCACTGGAGAGGAATCCTCAGGTTCTGGCACCATCTCCACACAAGGTCTTAGGCCCCGGCATCGACGGGAGAGGAATCCCGAGAGGCCCCCGAGCAATTCGCATGGGGACTGGTCTTTCCTGAGGCCACCAGAGCAGGTCCCTGATGTCCTGGTCGTAAGTTGTGAGCACCTGCCTCAACTGGAGAAAATCCAGGTGGTTCTTCCCTCCAGGCGAGATGAGGCCCATTTCTGCTGAGCCATATCCAGGCTAATCACACCTAACCTGTGGAACTTCCAAAGGGTCCTTCACATCCTTGCTGCAACTCAAGAAGCTCCCCGACATACCAGTCTCCAGTGGAGAGGAAGCACGAGAGTCCCGCTCACATCTAGAGGAGCCCCGTTTCCGCCTCCTAGATCGAGAGTAGGGATCCTTTCCTGCGTGGTCGGGAAAGAATTCCCGGCGTTCCCGTCGCATCTCAAGAGGAGGCGCTCTCCACAGGAAAGGCGAGAGGAAATCCAGGTTCGTGCCACCATTCCCAGAGTCAGCCAGATGTCTCTGTCCATTCCAGGGAAACCTGTTTTCCCTGCAATGCCTCGACTTTCAAGCCGAGGATCGACTCACACCACGGTGGCACGTGGGACAGCACTGTGGGAAAGGCCCGTGGGAAAGCCTCGTGGGAAAGGCTCGTGGGAAAGCCTCTAGGGAAAGGCACTGATCCCTTGATCCACGCGAAGGGAAGCGTATCACTGCTGCTAGAGCTCGGGAGGAAAGCGCACGTGCATGCCCCCACTCGAGACGAGTACTGACTCCCCTGGGGAGACTCCAGAAGTACCCCAAGATCCATGTCAGCACTGGAGAGGAATCCTCAGGTTCCGGCACCGACTCCACACAACGACTTAGGCCCCGGCTTCGACGGGAGAGGAATCCCGAGAGGCCCCCGAGCAACTTGCATGGGGACTGGCCTTTCCTGAGGCCACCAGAGCGGATCACTGAGGTCCCCGTCGTAAGTCGAGAGCACCTGCCGAAACTCGATAAAATCCAGGATATTCTCCCCTCCAGGTGAGATGAGGCCCATTTCCGCTGAGGCGTCTCGAAGCTAATCACACCTAACCTCTGGAACTTCCAAAGGGTCCTTCACACCCTTGCTGCAACTCAAGAAGTTCCCCGACATACCCGTCTCCACTCGAGAGGAAGCACGAGAGTCCCGCCCACATCCAGAGGAGCCCCTTTTCTCCCTCATAGCTCGAGACGAGGTATCCTTTCACTGTGTGTCGGGAAAGAATTCCTGGGGTTCCCGTCGCATCTCCAGAGGAGGCGCTCTCCACAGGAAAGGCGAGAGGAACTCCAGGGTCGTGCCACCATTCCCAGAGTCCCCCAGATATCTCAGTCCATTCCAGGGAAACCTGTTTTCCCTGCACTGCCTCGACTTTCAAGCCGAGGATCGACTCACACCACGGTGGCACGTGGGACAGCCCTGTGGGAAAGCCTCGTGGGAAAACCTCGTGGGAAATCCTCGAGGGAAAGCCACAGATCCCTTGATCCACGCCAAGGGAAGCGTGACACTGCTGCTACAGCTCGGGAGGAAAGCGCACGTGCATGCCACCACTGGAGACGAGGACTGACTTCCCTGGGGAGACTCCAGAAGTCCCTCAAGATCCTTGTCAGCACTGGAGAGGAATCCTGAGGTTCCGGCACCATCTCCACACAATGTCTTAGGCCCTGGCATCGACGGGAGAGGAATCCTGAGAGGCCCCCGAGCAATTCGCATGGGGACTGGTCTTTCCTGAGGTCACCAGAGCAGGTCCCTGAGGTCCCGGTCGTAAGTTGTGAGCACCTGACTCCTGGAGAAAATCCAGGAGGTTCTCCCCTCCAGGCGAGATGAGGCCCATTTCCGCTGAGGCGTCTTGGGGCTAATCACACCTAACATCTGGAACTTCCAAAGCGTCCTTCACACCCTCGCTGCAACTCAAGAAGTTCCCCGACATACCCGTCTCCACTCGAGAGGAAGCACAGAGAGTCCTGCCCACATCCAGATGAGCCCCGTTTCCGCCTCATAGCTCGAGAGGTGGGATGCTTTCGCTGCGTGGTCGGGAAAGAATTCCCGGCGTTCCCGTCGCATCTCAAGAGGAGGCGCTCTCCTCAGGAAAGGCGAGAGGAACTCCAGCGTCGTGCCACCATTCCCACAGTCCCCCAGATGTCTCAGTCCATTCCAGGGAAAACTGTTTTCCCTGCACTGCCTCGACTTTCAAGCCGAGGATCGACTCTCACCACGGTGGCACGTGGGACAGCCCTGTGGGAAAGCCTCGTGGGAAAGCATCGAGGGAAAGCCACTGCTCCCTTGATCCACGTGAAGGGAAGCGTAACACTCCTGCAGGAGCTCGGGAGGAAAGCGCACGTGCCTGCCCCCACTCGAGTCGAGGTCTGACTCCCCTGGGGAGACTCCAGAAGTACCCCAAGATCCATGTCAGCACTGGAGAGGAATCCTCAGGTTCCGGCATCGACTCCACACAAGGTCTTAGGCCCCAGCATCGACGGGAGAGGAATCCCGAAAGGCCCCTTGGCAACTCCCATGGGCACTGGCCTTTCCTGAGGCCACCAGAGCGGGTCCCTGAGGTCCCTGTCGTAACTCGAGAGACCCTGCCCAACTCTAGAAAATCCAGGAGGTTCTCCCCTCCAGGCGAGATGAGGCCCATTTCCTCGGAGGCGTCTGGAGGCTCATCACACCTAAACTCTGGAAATTCAAAAGGGTCCTTGCTGCAACTCAAGAAGTTCCCCGACATACCCGTCTCCACTCGAGAGGAAGCACGAGAGGTCCCGCCCACATCCAGAGGAGACGCCGTTTTGGTATCGAAGCTCGACATGAGGGATCCTTTCCCTGCTTGGTCAGGAAATAATACCCGCCATTCCGCTCGCATTTCAAGGGGAAGCGCTCTCCACAGGAAAGGCGAGAGGAACTCCAGGGTCGTGCCACCATTCACAGAGTCGCCCAGATGTCTCAGTCCATTCCAGAGGAAACCTGTTTTTCCTGCACTGCCTCGAATTTCAAGGCGAGGATCGACTCACACCACGGTGGCACGTGGGATAGCCCTGTCGGAAAGCCTCGTGGGAAATCCTCTTGGGAAAGCCTCGAGGGAAAGCCACAGATCCCTTGATCCACGCGAAGGGAAGCGTGACACTGCTGCTACATCTCGGGAGGAAAGCGCACGTGCATGCCCCCACTCGAGACAAGGACTCGACTCCCCTGGGGAGACTCCAGAAGTACCCCAAGATCCATGTCAGCACTGGAGAGGAATCCTCAGGTTCTGGCACCGATCTCCACACAAGGTCTTAGGCCTCGGCATCGACGGGAGAGGAATCCCGAGAGGCCCCCGAGCAATTCGCATGGGGACTGGTCCTTTCCTGAGGCCACCAGAGCAGGTCCCTGAGGTCCCCGTCGTAAGTCGTGAGCACCTGCCTCAACTGCGAGAAAATCCAGGATGGTTCTTCCCTCCAGGCGAGATGAGGCCCATTTCCGCTGAGGCCATATCCGAGGCTAATCACACCTAACCTGTGGAACTTCCAAAGGGTCCTTCACACCCTTGCTGCAACTCAAGAAGTTCCCCGACATACCCGTCTCCACTCGAGAGGAAGCACGAGAGTCCCGCCCACATCCAGAGGAGCCCCGATTCCGCCTCCTAGCTCGAGAGGAGGGATCCTTTCCTGCGTGGTCGGGAAAGAATTCCCGGCGTTCCCAGTCGCATCTCAAGAGGAGGCGCTCTCCACAGGAAAGGCGAGAGGAAACTCCAGGGTCGTGCCACCATTCCCAGAGTCACCCAGATGTCTCAGTCCATTCCAGGGAAACCTGTTTTCCCTGCAATGCCTCGACTTTCAAGCCGAGGATCGACTCACACCACGGTGGCACGTGGGACAGCCCTGTGGGAAAGGCCTCGTGGGAAAGCCTCGTGGGAAAGCCTCGAGGGAAAGCCACAGATCCCTTGATCCACGCGAAGGGAAGCGTGACACTGCTGCTACAGCTCGGGAGGAAAGCGCACGTGCATGCCCCCACTCGAGACGAGGACTGACTCCCCTGGGGAGACTCCAGAAGTACCCCAAGATCCATGTCAGCACTGGAGAGGAATCCTCAGGTTCCGGCACCGACTCCACACAAGGTCTTAGGCCCCGGCATCGACGGGAGAGGAATCCCGAGAGGCCCCCGAGCAACTCGCATGGGGACTGGCCTTTCCTGAGGCCACCAGAGCGGGTCCCTGAGGTCCCCGTCGTAAGTCGAGAGCACCTGCCGCAACTCGAGAAAATCCAGGAGGTTCTCCCCTCCAGGCGAGATGAGGCCCATTTCCGCTGAGGCGTCTCGAGGCTAATCACACCTAACCTCTGGAACTTCCAAAGGGTCCTTCACACCCTTGCTGCAACTCAAGAAGTTCCCCGACATACCCGTCTCCACTCGAGAGGAAGCACGAGAGTCCCGCCCACATCCAGAGGAGCCCCGTTTCCGCCTCCTAGCTCGAGAGGAGGGATCCTTTCCCTGCGTGGTCGGGAAAGAATTCCCGGCGTTCCCGTCGCATCTCAAGAGGAGGCGCTCTCCACAGGAAAGGCGAGAGGAACTCCAGGGTCGTGCCACCATTCCCAGAGTCCCCAGATGTCTCAGTCCATTCCAGGGAAACCTGTTTTCCCTGCACTGCCTCGACTTTCAAGCCGAGGATCGACTCACACCACGGTGGCACGTGGGACAGCCCTGTGGGAAAGCCTCGTGGGAAAGCCTCGTGGGAAAGCCTCGAGGGAAAGCCACAGATCCCTTGATCCACGCGAAGGGAAGCGTGACACTGCTGCTACAGCTCGGGAGGAAAGCGCACGTGCATGCCCCCACTCGAGACGAGGACTGACTCCCCTGGGGAGACTCCAGAAGTACCCCAAGATCCATGTCAGCACTGGAGAGGAATCCTCAGGTTCCGGCACCGACTCCACACAAGGTCTTAGGCCCCGGCATCGACGGGAGAGGAATCCCGAGAGGCCCCGAGCAACTCGCATGGGGACTGGCCTTTCCTGAGGCCACCAGAGCGGGTCCCTGAGGTCCCCGTCGTAAGTCGAGAGCACCTGCCGCAACTCGAGAAAATCCAGGAGGTTCTCCCCTCCAGGCGAGATGAGGCCCATTTCCGCTGAGGCGTCTCGAGGCTAATCACACCTAACCTCTGGAAACTTCCAAAGGGTCCTTCACACCCTTGCTGCAACTCAAGAAGTTCCCCGACATACCCGTCTCCACTCGAGAGGAAGCACGAGAGTCCGCCCACATCCAGAGGAGCCCCGTTTCCGCCTCCTAGCTCGAGAGGAGGGATCCTTTCCCTGCGTGGTCGGGAAAGAATTCCCGGCGTTCCCGTCCCATCTCAAGAGGAGGCGCTCTCCACAGGAAAGGCGAGAGGAACTCAAGGGTCGTGCCACCATTCCCAGAGTCCCCCAGATGTCTCAGTCCATTCCAGGGAAACCTGTTTTCCCTGCACTGCCTCGACTTTCAAGCCGAGGATCGACTCACACCACGGTGGCACGTTGGGACAGCCCTGTGGGAAAGCCTAGTAGGGAAAGCCCAGGGATCCCTTGATCCACGCGAAGGGAAGCGTGACACTGCTGCTACAGCTCAGGAGGAAAGCCCACGTGTGTGCGCCACTCGAGAAGCGACTGACTCCCCTGGAGACTGA
>NW_017215867.1:0-13596 GCF_001704415.2 Capra hircus
ATCCTCTGTTTCTTCCTGCATGTTTCTAAATCCCGGCTCTTGAACATTTGGAAGTTCACAGTTCATGTGAACTTGGAGAATTTTGAGCATTACTTTACTAGTGTGTGAGATGAGTGCAATTGTGCAGCAGCTTGAATATTCTTTGTCATTGCCTTTCTTTGGGATTGGAATGAAAACTGACCTAATGACTAGATGTTTTCAATTGCATATGCTGAAAGAACTGGCTGTGCAGTTTTGAAGAAAAAAAATCATTTTAACCCATTTTCTCTGAAGTGCAAGGCATATCATGGCCATCCCTGAATCATAAAGTCACCTTTTCTTTATGTAGTCATAGTTTCATGCCTAAATTATAGGCCAACTCATGCTCAAATTGACTCTGATGTCAGGGGCAGATCAACTAATAAAAAGCTTGGATTGTCCCTCTGGAGGAAAGTGAGATCTTGGTCCCACGAGAAGAATCTGAAGGGTTAAGGGAACTTGCAAGAGTGGGGAAAGCTTAGTCCATCCTACATGTACCAAAATCTTAAATAAGGCTTATTTACTTTACCGAAGTAAAAAAACAGATGATGAAAACAATTATAAATCAATGAAAGGTAAAGAAACTCATAGTCTGTTATCAAAAATTGCATTCTAAGAAAACTTTGTTCTCTTAACCTAGAGAGGAGACTAAATTCCATCTGGTACCAGCTTACCAGAAGACAAACAAACAAACAAACAAATTATCGGTAAGCTTAAAAAAATGTATATTCCATATATCTTGAAGTAGCAGTATTTCTGCAAAGGCATCAGTGTGAAATCATAGAAGACATGGTTAAAACCTGATTAAATAGAAATTGACAATGTAATCTGGTCACTGCTGCGACTTGAAATGCTTTAATATGATAACTGGAATTATAACTGACAGCATTTGACCAGGACATATCAGATTTTCACGGATGTCAGATAATTTCTAGGATATCTATATTAGGAACTGAAGGAATCTTTGAACCTAGGAAAGAAAACAACAGTCTCAAAGGCCCTTGCTGAATATCTATCAGCAAGGAATGTCTTTGCAAGGATCGCAAAATGAAGGGAAATTACACCGACCTGCCTCTGCAACTTCGGTCCTCTGAGCAGATCTGGAGGTCTCCCTTTGTATAAGCTAACCTGTTCCTTCCAAATAGAGGTTTGCAACACAAAACAAGTGGCCGCCTATTCTTCCTCGAAGGAGGATCTCTTTCCCCACATCCTGCGAACTCCCTTTCCCAGCCTCCAGGAAAAGCGCGTCTTGCAGTTCCTTTCAGAAAATCCTATGGACGGAGAAGCCTGGTAGGCTGCAGTCCGTGGGGTCGCTGAGGGTCGGACACGACTGAGCGACTGCACTTTCATTTTCACTTTCATGCATTGGAGAAGGCAATGGCAACCCACTTACTGTTCTTGCCTGGAGAATCCCAGGGACGGGGGAGCCTAGTGGGCTACCGTCTATGGCGTCGCACAGAGTCGAACACGACTGAAGCAACTTAGCAGCAGCAGCAGCAGCAGTTCTTTCTTAGGGACAGTTATCCCTGAGATTGGGACCTGGAAAGGCAGAGCCACCTCCACACACACGTCTTTTCTGTCCCCTTTCCTCTGGAGGAGAGCTCTAGTGAGCCTAGGTCTGTCAGGAAAATTCTTGGCTTTGATGGGATCACACCCGGTGTGTGAACCTGCATACCCGACCTAGGAGCCACAGGGCACCTGTTTTGCTCGAGTGGGTCCTGGAGGGGTGCAGCATAGCAAGAGCTTAAAAATCCATCCAATTTGTCTTTTTTTTTAACCTCGGAGAGAACGAGTTTGCTCCACCTCCACCCTTTGGCAGTGTGGAGGGAAGAGGGCACCACCCTCTCCCAAAGGGGACATAGGGCCTACCAGGAGAGAAAGGCCCCTTGAGGAGCTGAGCCCAGGTAGGCAGCCAGTGATGTCAAGCACACTCCCGCTGCTTGCTTCTTCATGGGCACTCCCACGATCTGCTAGGAATGTCTTTGCAAGGATCTCAAAGGGAAGGGGAGATACATGGCCCTGTCTCTGGAACTTCAGTCCTCTGAGCAGATCTGGAGGTCTTGAGTTGTATAAGCAAACCTGTTCCTTCCAAATAGAGGCTTGCAAACACACCCCCGGTGGTTGCCTCTTCTTCCCCGAAGAAGTCTTTCTTTCCCCACATGCTGCGAACTCCCTGTCCCAACCTCCAAGAATAGCGCTTCTTGCCATTCCTTTCTTAGAGGCAGTTATCCCTGAGCTTGGGGCCGTAGGGACTAGCCCCACACTCACAGGGAAAGGCAAAGACTCCTCCATACATCTCCTCTATCCCCTTTGCTCTGGAGGAGAGCTCTAGTGAGCCTAGGTCTTTCAGGAAAATTCTTGGCTTGGACAGGATCTCACCCTGTTTGTGAACCTGCATACCCAACCAGGGGCCACAGAGCACCTGTTTCAGTAAAGTGGGCCCTGAAAGGGTGCAGCCTAGCAAGAGCTTGAAAACCCATTCAATTGCTGTTTTTGTACCTCTGACATAGCGAGCTTGGCTCCACCCTTTGGCAGTGAGGAGAAAAGAGGCATGACACCCTCCCCAAGGGGACATGGGGCCTATTCGAGAGGAAAGGCCCCTTGTGGAGATGAGGCCAGGAAGGCACACAGTCGTGTCAAACACACTCCCACTGCTTGCTTCTTCAGGGGCACTCCCGCTGTCAGCTAGGAATGTCTTTGCAATGATCACAAAGGGAAGGGGAGATACAGGGCCCTGCTTCGGGACTTCCGGTGCTCTGAGCAAATCTCGAGGTCTCCCGTTGTTGGTCAAGATCAAGTTCAAGGTCAAGTTCAAGGTCAAGGTCAAATTCAGGGTCAAGTTCAGGTCAAGTTCAAGGTCAAGGTAAGTTCAAGTTCAAGTTCAAAGTCAAGTTCAAGTTCAACGTCAAGGTCAAGGTCAAGGTCAAGTTCAAGGTCAAGGTCAAGTTCAAGGTCAAGGTCAAGTTCAAGTTCAAGTTCAAGGTCAAGGTCAAGTTCAAGGTCAAGTTCAAGGTCAAGGTCAAGGTCAAGTTCAAGTCGTCAAGGTCAAGGTCAAGTTCAAGGTCAAGGTCAAGGTCAAGTTCAAGTTCAAGGTCAAGTTCAGGTACAAGGTCAAGTTCAAGTTCAAGTTCAACGTCAAGTTCAAGTTCAAGTTCAAAGTCAAGTTCAAGTTCAAAGTCAAGTTCAAGTTCAAGTTGAAGTTCAAGTTCAAGTCAAGGTCAAGGTCAAGTTCAAGTTCAAGGTCAAGGTCAAGGCCAATTTCAAGTTCAAAGTCAAGGCCAAGTTCAAGGTCAAGGTCAAGTTCAAGTTCAAGAGCAGGGCAAGGCCAAGCCCAAGACCAAGGCAAGGGCAAGGGCAAGGCCAAGGCCCAGGCCAAGGCAAAGGCCAAGGCCACCAAAGCGAAGCCCAAACCCCGTAACGCCTGACAAAAGGCAGAAGCCACTAGGCCCCTGTGCAGAGGAAGCCACTGAAGGCAGCAAGGCTACAGAGCTCCCCGACTCCCATTCCCACAGGAAGATGTGAGGATAAAGGGCCTCATCCCAGCACAGCACCCGCTCCCACCACCCCGCAACCCCGGCCCCCGCCCCCTGCAGCACGCCCCCTGAAACAACACTGTCTTCCCAGAAAAGAGAACGGAGAAGCCATGTGTGTGCCAAAGGAGCAAGATGAACGAACGATGCCACGCCCTCCGAATTTGGGCACACCTGACGCCTCGGAACCCCGGGCCTGGCCGATGGGTCCCAGCCGTTCTCGGGTGGGAGGGGGGTCAACACATTGGCCGAGAGCCCTTGCCCAGGCCACCCGCAAATCCCCTGAGATGTGATCCGACCACAGGGACCGAGGGCAAACGTACCGCTTGAGGTGCTGGAGGAGCCGGACGAAGCCATGGTGGGAGAGGCACACGGGCACGCTGCAGACTGCTGGCCGAGTGGGCGGGGACCCAGCAGCTTAGGACTCTGGAGAACGGGAGGCGTCTCCGCCACCATTGACGTCAATAGGGTTTGGGTGGGTTGATGGAGGGGGCCGCCCCTGGCCTCTTTCCAAGCAGAGACCCTGGACGGAGTCCGGTGGAGCGAGTGGGCATTTCCCGGGCACGGCTGAGCCCTGGACCGCCAAGATCCCCGTCGGGCTGGGCGGGCAGTTCGCGCACTTTGGTTTGTGGCCCTCCCTCGCAGCGGGGGGTGGGATCAACCCCGGGTGGATCAATCAGGGGCCCTCAGCAGTGCCAAGGGAGCTCACCGCCCAGGAAACGCCCCAAGGTCCCTTTGAATTGCCACCAACGCCCCCTTTCCCAGCCTGCCTTGCTCTGGGATTTCCCGCCTTTTCACATTCCACAGGTCCCTGGTCCTCGACTGTCCCCCGCTGGCTCCTCCGAGGCATTCCGGGACACCAGACGCTCTCTCCAGCGCCTCCACCTAGATCCCACGCTGTCCTCGCCTCCGTTTCCCCCATGCCCCCTCCCCAACTCCTCCGTGGGCTCTTGGCGTCCTTTCCCTACAGCAGTCACAGAGTGCCACCCCCGAGGGCTTTGAGTTGCCTGGAGCCCAAGGTTCCGGCCAGAGACCTGAGGGGACAGCGTCTGGACTGGCAGCTAATGCCATTTGGGGCTTTTCTCACGTGGAGCCTGAGGCCTGCACCTCCGTGGGCAAACCCCCAGCGCGAGTGCCCTGGAGATACCCGCCCAAGGGGACAGTGTACCCCCTACTGTGGGGAAGGAGGTTCCTGTTTTCTCTGCACTGGTTCGACTTTCACGCCGAGGATCGACTCACACCATGATGGCAAGTGGAATAGCCCTGTGGGAAAGCCTCATGGGAAAGACTCCAGGGAAAGCCACAGATTCCTTGATCCACGAGAAGGGAAGCGTGACACTGCTGCTACCGCTCGGGAGGAAAGCGCACGTGCATGACCCCACTCGAGCCGAGGACTGACGCCACTTGGGAGACTCCAGAAGTACGCCAAGATCCATGTCAGCACTGGAGAGGAATCCTCAGGTTCTGGTCCCGACTCCACACAAGGTCTTAGGCCCCGGCATCGACGGGAGAGGAATCCTGAGAGGCCCCCTAGCACCTCGCATGGGGACTGGCCTTTCCTGAGGTCACCAGAGCGGGTCCCTGAGGTCTCCGTCGTAACTCGAGAGCACCTGCCGCAACTAGAGAAAATCCAGGAGGTTCTCCACTCCAGGCGAGATGAGGCCCATTTCCGCTGAGGCGTCTCGAGGCTAATCACACCTAACCTCTGGAACTTCGAAAGGGTCCTTCACACCCTGGCTGCAAGTCAAGAAGTTCTCCGACATACCCATCTCCCCTCGAGAGGAAGGACGAGGGTCCCGCCCACATCCAGCGGAGCCCCGTTTCCGCCTCGTAGCTCGAGAAGAGGGATCCTTTCCCTTCGTCGTCGGGAAAGAATTCCCGGCCTTCCCGTCGCATCTCAAGAGGAGGCGCTCTCAACAGGAAAGACGAGAGGAACTCCAGGGCCTTGTCAGCATTCCAAGAGTCCCCCAGATGTCTAAGTTCATTCCAGAAGAACCTGTTTTCCCTGCACTGCCTCGACTTTCACGCCGAGGATCGACTCACACCACCGTGGCACGTGGGACAGCCCTGTTGGAAAGCCTCGTGGGAAAGCCTCAATGGAAAGCGACAGATCCCTTGATCCACACGTCGGCAAGCGTGACACTGCTGTTGCAGCTCGCGAGGAAATGGCAGCTGCATGCCCTCACACGAGATGAGGACTGACTTCCCTGGTGAGACTCCAGAAGTACGGAAAGATTCATGTCAGCACTGGAGAGGCATCCTCAGGGTCTGGCCCCGACTCCACACAAGGTCTTAGGCACCGGCATCGATGGGAGAGGAATCCCTAGAGGCCCCCTGGTAACTCGCATGGGGACTGGCCTTTCCTGAGGCCACCAGAGGGGTCCCTGAGGACCCGTCGTAACTCGAGAGCACCTGCCGCAACTGGGTAAAATCCAGGAGGTTCTCCTCTCCAGGCGAGATTAGCCCATTTCCTCTGAGGCGTCTCGTGGCTAATCACACCTAAACTCTGGAACTTCCAAAGGGTCCTTCACACCCTTGCTGCAACTCAAGAAGTTATCCGACATACCCGTCTCTACTCTAGAGGAAGCACAAGAGTATCGCCCACATCACGAGGAGCCACGTTTCCGCCTCCTAGCTCGAGAGGAGGGATCCTTTCCCTGCGTGGTCGGGAAAGAATTCCCGGCATTTTCGTCGCATCTCAAGAGGAGGCGCTCTCCACAGGAAAGGCGAGAGGAACTGCAGGGTCGTGCGACCATTCCCAGAGTCCCACACATGTCTCAGTCCATTCAAGGGAAACCTGTTTTCACTGCACTGCTTCGACTTTCAAGCCGAGGATCGACTCACACCACGGTGGCACGTGGGACAGCCCTGAGGGAAAGCCTCGTGGGAAAGCCTCGAGGGAAAGCCACTGATCCCTTAATCCTCTCGTCGGGAAGCATGACACTGCTGATACAGCTTGGGAGGAAAGCGCACGTGCATGCCCCCACTCGAGACGAGGACTGACTCCCCTGAGGAGACTCCAGAAGTACCCCAAGTTACACGTCAGCACTGCAGATGAATCCTCAGGTTCCGGCACCAACTCTACACAAGGTCTTAGGCCCTGGCATCGACGGGAGAGGAATCCCGAGAGTCCCCAGGGAAACTCGCATGGGGACTGGCCTTTCCTGAGGCCACCAGAGCGGGTCCCTGAGGTCCCGGTCGTAAGTCGAGAGCACCTGCCACAACTCGAGAAAATCCAGGAGGTTCTCCCCTCCAGGCGAGATGAGGCCCATTTCCGCTGAGGCGTCTCGAGGCTAATCACATCTAACCTCTGGAACTTCCAAAAGGTCCTTCACACCCATTGCTGCAACTCAAGAAGTTCCCCGACATACCCGTCTCCACTCGAGACGAAGCACGGGAGTACCGCCCACATCCAGAGGCGCACCGTTTCCGCCTCATAGCTCGAGAGGAGTGATCCTTTACCTGTGTGTTGGGAAAGAATTCCCGGTATTCCCGTCGCATCTCAAGAGGAGGCCCTCTCCACAGGAAAGGCGAGAGGAACTTCAGGGTCGTGCCACCATTCCCAGAGTCCCCCAGATGTCTCAGTCCATTCCAGGGAAACCTGTTTTCCCTGCACTGCCTCGACTTTCAATCCAAGGATCGACTCACACCACGGTGGCACGTGGGAGAGCCCTGTGGGAAAGCCTCGTGGGAAAGCCTCGAGGGAAAGCAACAGATCCTTGATACACGAGAAGGGAAGCGTGACACTGCTGCTACAGCTCGGGAGGAAAGCGCACGTGCATGCCCCACTCGAGACGAGGACTGACTCCCTGGGGAGACTCCAGAAGTACCCCAAGATCCATGTCAGCACTGGAGAGGAATCCTCAGGTTCCGGCAACGACTCCACACAAGGCTTAGGCCCCGGAATCCACGGGAGAGGAATCCCTAGAGGCCCCTGAGCAACTATCATGGGGACTGGCCTTTCCTGAGGACACCTAGTGGGTCCCTGAGGTCCCAGTCGTAAGTCGAGAGCACCTGCCGCAAATCGAGAAAATATCAGGAGGTTCTCCCCTCCAGGCGAGATGAGGCCCATTGTACGCTGAGGCGTCTCGTAGCTAATCACACCTAACCTCTGGAAACTTCCAAAGGGTCCTTCACACCCTTGCTGCAACTCAAGAAGTTCCCCGACATACCCGTCTCCACTCGAGAGGAAGCACGAGAGTCCCGACCACATCCAGAGGAGCCCCGTTTCCAGCCTCCTAGCTCGAGAGGAGGGATCCTTTCCCTGCGTGGTCGGGAAAGAATTCCCGGCGTTCCCGTCGCATCTCAAGAGGATGCGCTCTCCACAGGAAAGGCGAGAGGAACTCCAGGGTCGTGCCACCATTCCCAGAGTCCCCCAGATGTCTCAGTCCATTCCAGGGAAAGCTGTTTTCCCTGGCACTAGCCTCGACTTTCAAGCGGAGGATCGACTCACACCACGATGGCACGTGGGACAGCCCTGTGGGAAAGCCTCGTGGGAAAGACTGCTGGGAAAGCCTCGAGGGAAAGCCACAGATCCCTTGAACCACACGAAGGGAAGCGTGACACTGCTGCTACAGCTCGGGAGGAAAGCGAACGTGCATGCCCACACTCGAGACGAGGACTGACTCCCCTGGGGAGACTCCAGAAGTACCCCAAATCCATGTCAGCACTGGAGAGGAATCCTCAGGTTCTGGCACGGACTTCACACAAAGTCTTAGGCCCCATCATCGACAGTAGAAAAATCCCAACGGCCCCAGCAACTCGCATGGGGACTGGCCTTTCCTGAGACCACCAGAGAGAGTCCCTGAGGTCCCCGTCATAAGTCGAGAGCACCAGCCACAACTCGAGAAAATCCAGGAGGTACTCCCCTCCATGCGAGATGACGCCCATTTCCGCTGAGGCGTCTCGAGGCTAATCACAGCTAACCTCTGGAACTTCCAAAGGGTCCTTCACACCCTTGCTGCAACTCAAGAAGTTCCCCGACATACCCGTCTCCACTCGAGATGAAGCAAGAGAGTCCCGCCCACATCCAGAGGACCCCCGTTTCCGCCTCATAGCTCGAGAGGAGGGGTCCCTCCCTGCGTGGTCGGGAAAGAATTCCTGGCGTTCCTGTCGCATCTCAAGTTGAAGCGCTCTCCACAGGCAAGGCGAGAGGGACTCCAGGGTCGTGACACCATTCCCAGAGTACCCCCAGATGTCTCAGTCCATTCCAGGGAAACCTGTTTTCCCTGCACTGCCTCGACTTTCAAGCCGAGGATCGACTCACACCACGGTGGCACGTGGTATAGCCCTGTGGGAAAGCCTCGTGGGAAAGCCTCGTGGGAAAGCCTCGAGGGTAAGCCCCAGATCCCTTGATCCACGCGAGTGGAAGGGTGACACAGCTGCTACAACTCGGGAGGAATGCGCACGTGCATGCCCCCACTCGAGTCGAGGACTGACTTACCCTGGGCAGACTCCAGAAGAACCCCAAGATCCATGTCAGCACTGGAAAGGAATCCTCAGGTTCCGGCACCAACTCCACACATGGTCTTAGGCCCCGGCATTGACGGGAGAGGAATCCCGAGAGGCCGCCGAGCAACTGGCATGGGGACTGGCATTTCCTCCATCAGAGCGGGTCCCTGAAGTCCCCGTCGTAAGTCGCGAGCACCTGCGAAACTCGAGAAAATCCAGGAGGTTCTCCCCTCCAGGCGAGATGAGGCCCATTTCCGCTGAGGCATCTCGAATCTAATCACACCTAACCTCGGGAACTTCCAAAGGGTCCTTCACACCCTTCCTACAACTCAAGAAGTTCCCCAACATACCCGTCTCCACTCGAGAGGAAGCACGAGAGTCCGCCCACATCCAGAGGAGCCCCGTTTCGGCCTCCTAGCTCGAGAGGAGGGATCGTTTCCCTGCGTGGTTGGGAAAGAATTCGCGGCGTTCCCGTCGCATCTCAAGAGGAGACACTCTCCACAGGAAAGGTGAGAGGTACTCCAGGGTCGTGCCACCATTCCCAGTAGTCCCCCAGATGTCTCAGTCCATTCCAGGGAAACCTGTTTTCCCTGCACTGCCTCGACTTTCAAGCCGAGGATCGACTCACACCACGGTGGCACGTGGACAGCCCTGTGGGAAAGCTTCTAGGGAAAGCCTCGTGGGAAAGCCTCGAGGGAAAGCCACAGATCCCTTGATCCACGTGAAGGGAAGCGTGACTCTGTTGCTAGAGCTCGGGAGGAAAGCGCACGTGGATGCCCCCACTCGAGACGAGGACTGACTCCCCTGAGGAGACTCCAGAAGAACCCCTAGATCCAAGTCAGCACTGGAGAGGATTCCTCAGGTTCCAGCACCGACTCCACACAAGGTCTTAGGCCCCGGCATCGACGTGAGAGGAATCCCGAGAGGCCCCCGCGCAACTCGCGTGGGGACTGGCCTTTCCTGAGGCCACCAGAGCGGGTCCCTGAGGTCCCCGTCATAAGTCGAGAGCACCTGCCGCAACTCGAGAAAATCCAGGAGGTTCTCCCCTCCAGGCGAGATGAGGCCCATTTCGGCTGAGGCGTCTCGAGGCTAATCACATCTAACATCTGGAACTTCCAAAGGTTCCTTCACACCCTTGCTGCAACTCAAGAAGTTCCCCGACATACCCGTCTCCACTTGAGAGGAAGCACGAGAGTCACGCCCACATCCAGAGGAGCCCCGTTTCCGCCTCCTAGCTCGAGAGGAGGGATCCTTTCCCTGCCTGTGTCGGTCAAGAATTCGCCGGCGTTCCCGTCGCATCTCAAGAGGAGGTGCTCTCCACAGGAAAGGCGAGAGGAACTGCAGGGTCGTGCCACCATTCCCAGAGTCCCCAAGATGACTCAGTCCATTCCAGGGAAACCATGTTTTCCTTGCACTGCCTTGACTTTCAAGCCGAGGATCGACTCACACCATGGTGGCACGTGGGACAGCCCTGTGGGAAAGCCTCGTGGGAAAGCCTCGTGGTAAAGCCTCAAAAGCCACAGATCCCTTGATCCACGCGAAGGGAAGCGTGACACTGCTGCTACAGCTCGGGAGGAAATCGCTCGTGCATGCCCCCACTCGAGACGAGGACTGACGCCCCTGGGGAGACTCCAGAAGTACCCCAGAGATCCATGTCAGCACTGGCAGAGGAATCCTCAGTTTCCGGCACCGACTCCACACAAGGTCTTAGGCCCCGCATCGACGTGAGAGGAATCCCGAGAGGTCCTCGAGCAACTCGCATGGGGACTGGCCTTTCCTGAGGCCACCAGAGCGGGTCCCTGAGGTCCCCGTCGTAAGTCGAAAGCACCTTCCGCAACTCGAAAAATCCAGGAGGTTCTCGCCTCCAGGCGTGAAGAGGTCCATTTCCAATTAGGCGTCTCGAGGCTAATCACACCTAACCTCTGGAACTTCCAAATGGTCATTCACACCCTTGCTGCAACTCAAGAAGTTCCCCGACAATAGCCGTCTCCACTCGAGAGGAAGCACGAGAGTCCCGCCAACATCCAGAGGATCCTCGTTTCCGCCTCCTTGCTCGAGAGGAGGGATCCTTTCCCTGCGTGGTGGGGAAAGAATTCCCGGCGTTCCCCTCGCATCTCAAGAGGAGGCGCTCTCCACAGGAAGGGCGAGAGGAACACCAGGGTCGTGCCACCATTCCCAGAGTCCCCCAGATGTCTCAGTCCATTCCAGGGAAACCTGTTTTCCCTGCACTGCGTCGACTTTCAAGCCGAGGATCGACTCACACCACGGTGGCACGTGGGACAGCCCTGTGGGAAAGCCTCGTGGGAAAGCCACAGATCCCTTGATCCACGCAAGAGAAGCGTGACACTGCTGCTACAGCTCGGGAGGAAAGCACACGTGCATGCCCCCACTCGAGAGAAGGACTGACTCCCCTGGGGAAGACTCCAGAAGTACCCCTAGATCCAAGTCATTACTGGAGAGGAATTCCTCAGGTTCCGGCACCGACTACACACAAGGTCTTAGGCCCCGGCATCGACGGGAGAGGAATCCCGAAAGGCCCCACAGAAACTCCCATTGGGACTGGCCTTTCCTGTGGCCACCAGAGCAGGTCCCTGAGGTCCCCATCATAAGTCGAGAGCACCTACAGCAACTCGAGAAAATCCAGGAGGTTCTCCGCTCCAGGCGAGATGAGGCCCATTTCTGCTGAGTTGTCTCGAGGCTCATCACATCTAATATCTGGAACTTCCAAAGGGTCCTTCACACACTTGCTGCAACTCAAGATGTTCCCCGACATACCCGTCTCCACTCGAGAGGAAGCACGAGAGTCTCGCCCACATCCAGAGGGCGCCCTGTTCCCGCCTCCTAGCTCGAGAGGTGGGATCCTTTCCCTGCGTGGTCGGGAAAGAATTCCCGGCGTTCCCGTCGCATCTCAAGAGGAGGCGCTCTCCACAGGAAAGGCGAGAGGAACTCCAGAGTCGTGCCACCATTCCCAGAGTCCCCCAGATGTCTCAGTCCATTCGAGGGAAAACTGTTTTCCCTGCACTGCCTCGACTTTCAAGCCGAGGATCGACTCACACCACTGGTGGCACGTGGGACAGCCCTGTGGGAAAGCCTCGTGGGAAAGCCTCTTGGGAAAGCCTCGATGGAAAGCCACAGATCCCTTTATCCACGCGAAGGGAAGCGTGACACTGCTGCTACAGCTCGGGAGGAAAGCGCACGTGCATGCCCCCACTCGAGACGAGGACTGACTCCCCTGGGGAGACTCCAGAAGTACCCCAGATCCATGTCAGCAGTGGAGAGGAATCCTCAGGTTCCAGCACCGACTCCACACAAGGTCTTAGGCCCAGCATCGACGGGAAAGGAATCCCGAGAGTCCCCCGAGTAACTCGCATGGGAACTGGCCTTTCCTGAGGCCACCAGAGCGGATCCCTGAGGTCCCCGTCGTAAGTCGAGAGCACCTGCCGCAACTCGAGAAAATCCAGGAGGTTCTCCCCTCCAGGCGAGATGAGCCCATTTCCGCTGAGGCGTCTCGAGGCTAATCACACCTAACATCTGGGAACTTCCAAAGGGTCCTTCACACCCTTGCTGCAACTCAAGAAGTTCCCCGACATACCCGTCTCCCCTCGAGAGGAAGCACGAGAGTACCGCCACATCCAGAGGAGTCCCCGTTTCTGCCTCCTAGCTCGAGAGGAGGGATCCTTTCCCTGCGTGGTCGGGAAAGAATTCCCGGGTTCCCGTCGCATCTCAAGAGGAGGTCGCTCTCCACAGGAAAGGCGAGAGGAACTCCAGGGTCGTGCCACCATTCCCAGAGTCCCCCAGATGTCTCAGTCCATTCCAGGGAAACCTGTTTTACCCTGCACTGCCTCGACTTTCAAGCCGAGGATCGACTCACACCACGGTGGCACGTGGACAGCCCTGTGGGAAAGCCTCGTGGGAAAGCCTCCTGGGAAAGCCTCCGAGGGAAAGCCACAGATCCCTTGATCCACGCGAAGGGAAGCGTGACACTGCTGCTACAGCTCGGGAGGAAAGCGCACGTGCATGCCCCCACTCGAGACGAGGACTGACTCCCCTGGGGAGACTCCAGAAATACCCCAAGATCCATGTCAGCACTGGAGAGGAATCCTCAGGTTCCGGCACCGACTCCACACAAGATCTTAGGCCCGGCATCGACGGAGAGGAATCCCGAGAGGCCCCCGAGCAACTCGCATGGGGACTGGCCTTTCCTGAGGCCACCAGAGCGGGTCCCTGAGGTCCCCGTCATAAGTCGAGAGCACCTGCCGCAACTCGAGAAAATCCAGGAGGTTCTCCCCTCCAGGCGAGATGAGGCCCATTTCCGCTGAGGCGTCTCGAGGCTAATTCACACCTAACCTCTGGAACTTCCAAAGGGTCCTTCACACCCTTGCTGCAACTCAAGAAGTTCCCCGACATACCCGTCTCCACTCGAGAGGAAGCACGAGAGTCCCGCCCACATCCAGAGGAGCCCGTTTTCTGCCTCCTAGCTCGAGAGGAGGAGATCCTTTCCCTGCGTGGTCGGGAAAGAATTCCTGGCAGTTCCCGTCGCAATCTCAAGAGGAGGCACTCTCCACAGGAAAGGCGAGAGGAACTCCAGGGTCGTGCC
>NW_017215868.1:0-23700 GCF_001704415.2 Capra hircus
TAAAATGCTGATTCACTCTGAGTCTGGAGTCTGTATTCTTAACCTTCCCTTGGACAGGTAGAGTGAACTAATCTTATACAGTAAGTCCCCTCCATATGAACCTTCAAGTTGTGAGCTTTCAAAGATGCGAATGTACATTTGCATGTCCTGTGAGTTAGTTCATGTGTCTAGCATTATTTGTACAATCTGGGTGTCTAGGCTACCTTTTGTTGGACTTATGAACAAATTGGATTTACAAATGCACTCTTGGAACAGAACTTGTTTGTGTGTAGAGGACTTACTGTATGACACTTGAATCTTGTTTCTGGAAACCCATTGACTCTTGAAGGCTCAATGGAATAATGGCGATAATATTTAAATCTAATGATCCTATTTCTTGGAAACAATAATAATCTTCCTACACATGTTTGTCTGTCTTATTTGTGCATTTTAGAACTGGATATAGGAATCTGTGAATCTAATATGTTTTAAATCAGTTTGGAGTCCAGAGTTGAAGTGTATAGAGAAATTAGAGCAATGTTATTATGTATTGCAAAAGCAGAGAAGCCCCAGATCCTCTCATCTGCCCACATCGGTTGTGTTTAACAAAGAGAATTTTGTACTAGTGTTTTGAAAACGGCCACGTAACACCTAGGCAAGCCAGGACACCTCTTAGGTAGGAATATTTGCAAGAGCAAAATCTCCTCAAGCCATGTCAACAGTGCTTCTATGGTTATAAGTCATGGCCCTTTGATGGTATTCTGTTAGGCAAAGAGAAGAAAAAATAATACCAGGGATTTTTTTCTTTTACTTTTTTTTTTTTTTTTTGCTCTGATATTATCAATGTAGAAGCCAAGACATAAAGAGGGCTTTGACATCTTTGTTAGTAAGCAAACAGAGTGGTTACAATTCTTCTGACAAGAAGGTGTGGAAGGGGGTGCCCTGGAAGGTTCTTCCTCTGTCTCTCCCCACTCTTCGTCTCCTCCAACTTGACAAGCTGATTGCAGAGGCCAGTGGAAAACACCCGTGTCTCTTTCAGGTTGAGAGCATTTGTTTGGCATCTGTGCGGGTGGCTTTCTTGCTGTGGGGTGTCAAGTCACGCAATGGGAAAGAAGGCAGCAGTCTCAGCCCTTGCCTTCTTAATGAGCGCTGTGCTGATGAAACAAGTGCCCAATTAGAAACTGAAGAAAATACTTTCACTGTGGGTGGGGGGGCCACCAGCTTACTTTACCGACTGCAGCTTTATTAGCAAGATTGACAGGAGCAGCCAGCAGAGTTGCAGCAGCTGAGAGGATATGGAGACAGAGTTCATGGTTCCTCAAGAGGCAAGAAATCACTCTTTCTCTCATGGGTGTTGGCAAGTTGTTGATCTTGAAAATCAGAAACCTCATTCACAGCCTGTTTTCTAGACATTATTAATATCTTAAATTACTTTGAGAGATATTACCCAAATTTAATGTTCCACGATACTTAAAGTATTACAAATTTCTCCAGGACCTCCCTTTCAGCCTGTTGCATCTGCATGTGGCCATTTTAATAGTTCTCCCTCAGGATTTTCTCACACAGAGCCCCAAGTCCTTGGCTGTCTGCAAATGTTGCCTTTGGTTATTTCTTGGTGTTTTCAGGAGTTGCTTTGTATATCCCCACTATCATGTTTTCTTACGCCAGGCGCAAAGATGCCCATCTTTCCTGCAGAGCCTTTGTCTTCCTCAGTCAGACGTCAGTCAAACTTGTGTTCTCTTCACTGCTCCCAGGCACTGACTTTGACTTACTAGACCCCTTTATCTGTTGGTTCTGTGTTCAGCCTAAAGCGGAGTGAATATATATATATATATACACACACACACATACACACACACACACACACACACACATCTTTTCCTTTTGGGGACCATACTCTGCTTTCTTTCCTCTTATGCCTGGAGGCTCAGGGATCTTCATGTCCTGATTCTTCCCCTACACCTGCCCTGTAGACACTCTATGCTCAATCAGGCCTGTCATCAGTTGTGTGCACGATGACACACAGTTCTGATACCCGAGTTTCCAGGCGCTTTTGGAGATGGTGACATTATTGGACAGATTGGTGTAACTGCTATGTCTTCAACTTTGTATTAAAATCTTTTCATGGTAAGTCCCTCTATCCTTCTCTGCCCCCACATCAACAACCCCATATTCCCACCAATATTCTTATTCTCTTATCTCACCTTTCAAAGAGGACCAGTGATGTCAGGTAAAATGTTCTTAACCTCTTCCTCTCCACTCATAACATGACCTGTATGTACTCAGAATCTAAGGTCTTTCTCATTCAGTGTAAGAAAAATCTCATCCTTCCTACAGCAAGCAAACATTGCTGAGGGTTTGGAGGCACAGATTATGGAGCCAGATCGCTGTTAGTTTTCAGATCTTGTCTCAGCTTTCTCATCTGTAGTAGGGGCATAGTTAGGTGTAGTGGTTGTGAGACTGTAATGGGACTTTCCCACTTCAAGTAGTGTCCTCAGCATCATAGCTGACAGACAGTTATCATGAACCATATTGATTCACACTTCTTGGGCCCTGGATCCCATCTCTCATATTTGTAGAAAATATACTCAATCAATTGTGATGACCATCTTCTGTGTAGTTATCTCTATCTTCCTTACTGGCTTAAGTGTGCTCTATATTTTTGTTTCTTCTTCCTTTCATTCTTATTTTGGGACTTTAAATGGCAGGTCATTCCTTTGAATACTGCAAGGTCAGTCTCACTTTTTAAAAACAATATATTAAATTTTCTTCCCTATGTACCCTGATTTCTTTATGCCTTTGCTTTGTCTTTCTCTTCCTTAATGGCCATATATGTTTGTTAGAGCTCATAGCATCTTCTTTTTATATTTCTTCCACTACATCTAAACTTATAATCTTTCAGGTTTATTAGCCAGCTTTTGTTCAAAATGGACAGCCTCAGATCTCAGTGGCTTACAATAAAATTATTTGGTCAAAACCTATCCTTTGAGGAGACAAGAGAGAGCTACCTTTAATTTGAGAAGGACTACTTTGGATAGCCATTTGGACTGTAGATATGAGAGCTCAGGTATGCTGAGATGTCTGATATTAGAATACTGTAAAATAATATAAAACAAATTTGTTTTTATTCCCCCATGGGCAGAGGGTATCATTGAAGAAATTAATATGATATTAACTGACTATCTTTTAAATGCTTCTTCTTGATTCCATATATGAATTAAGGGGTCCAGAACTTAGGGGAAAAAGGAGAGTAAAAGATCAGTCCTCTTTATTGTTGTATATATATTCACTCACTAATTCTCTCATATATTCATTCATTCATTAAGTAGATATTTATACTGCATATTTATCGATATGCACCATAGATATTTATAGTGTATATAGTACAACATGCCAGATACTCTGCTAGGTTCTGGGGTTATAATAATGTACAACCCCCCAGATATGGTCCCTGCCTTCTTAGAGCCTTCAATTTTACCTCTACCCATGCTTGGAGATTAAACACATCAGAGAGTTGACCATAGCAAATGAAGTGGCTCAGAGTGAGCTTCACATGATAGAAGTCAGGGCAGCAAGTCTGGAGGGAGAGATGACTGGCGGTGGTCAGAAATGAAATGTGGTGTGGATTAGAGCCTACTGGAGATGTTCAAAGCAACAGCAACAACAAATTAGGACACAAGGCACAAGACAGGATAAACAATTTGGACTATTATCATTTGTACATTGAAGGGTAATGCAGAAAATTTGTAGTTATTAGTTCACTAGTGAACCTTCCCTTGCCTCCTTCCATCTTCCCCACCCCCACCTCAATTAGAAGACTTGAGACAAAGTCTTTTATATCTTTTATTATGGTGTCTTAATGGCTAACATACTGCATGGATGTAGTGTGTGATTAAAAATTGCTTTTTTTCTAAGAATAAATAGATAAAATCATATGGGCCAAAGCTTTTATGAATATATTCTAGTTTCTGAATATCTTTGGATATCAAAGCAGTTTTGAGAGTTTAGAAAAGGACATATTGTGAATTTGAGACCAAAAAATGTGGCAAAAATTGGAATGCCTCAAGTGTAAGGGATGAACATGTGGTGGAGACCTCGAATATGCATAGGAGCTTAGTAGGCCATATTGTTTTCCTATAAGAGAATCTTTCTGCAATAGCAGTAGCTCATATTTCCTGAGCATTACCCTGTGGAAGTCACTGTGCTAAATATTTTACCCAAATTAACTCATTTGATCCTCCCAACATCATAGCCTGTGTTTTGTTCTACTATTATTCCCAGTTTATAGATGAGAAGATAGAGGCCTGGGAAGTAATGTAGCTTGTCAAATATTACACAGTGACCGTGCATTAGAGCTAAGATCAGACTGAAGAGGTCACATTCTCAAACAGCACACTGGTATTGCCTTCTTATACAACCCAGTGTGAATAACGATAGATGAAGGTTGTGATATTGGTCATAGAGCATAAGAAGTCACAAGTACTTATGGAAGAGTCAAAGGAAGTAGAGCCTCTCACCCCTTTCCTTGAAAATCTGTTCTGTAAAACAGCTAAACAAAGCAGACTTGGTTTCCCAAAGGTTGATTAGGAGGAGCCAAACTGTAAACTGATGCTCCACTTAAGTAGAATAGAATCTATATTGCCTTTGATATGGAGCCCAGAAATTGATGGAATGCATAGTCAACACATTGTTTACAGACACTAAAAACCTTATCTTCTACTCTTTTTCTCAGGGATAGGAGAGCAAAGGGTACAGGGAGGAATGTTCAGTGGTTTCTGGTTTGAAATGGGAAACTAGCCCCCCTGTGGTGTTCCTGTGGGGTTGCTCCAAGGAGAGGTGACTCTGTCTCTTTGCATCAGATGTCTACGATGGCGCCTATGAATGTTCTAGGGGTCTGCACTTGGGCTCTCAGGTGCATATTTAGAGCGATGGGGGTTATACTTATCTCTATTTTTATACTTATTTATTTTTAGGAAATAGATGGTACATACTATGCTCCATTCTAGAATTTATGGATTTTGGCTGATACCTCAGTTCAGATTTTATCTCCTAGGCCTAAGCCTTGAAATCATGAGGCATGGTATTGTATTATAAGGCAGCAATTACTTGCTCAACCATTTACAACTGTTTTCTCAGGAGGTGGCCTTTTTGTCTCTCAAGGAAATGACAAAACGTCAATGAGGTTTCAGTTCAGGGGCTTAGGGGGAACTGGGAGTCTCACGTTCACTAGTTGAGTATGTTAAGCTAGGGATATTTTAAGCTGAGATTCAAATCAGAGATTCCCCTGAGGTAGATTCTGATGTTTTGTTTTACAAAGCAAACTATGAGTCCAAATTATTCATTACCATATTCATAAGTAGTCTATTTAGTAAGACGGTATGGAGATAATAATAAAAACAAATATTGAATAAAGCTCTTTCCCTGTCAAACTTTCCAGCACATACAGTATGTTGATTCATTGTTAGTCTGGAGTTGATGATTTAAAATTAATGAGCATATACTCTTGATTGCTAGGTGAGATACCTAAGAAATTGGAAATGTGTTGCTAGATTTCTAATAGCTTTTCCTGTAGAACAATGTAGGATTAAGAAAAAATTCATTTTTTTAAAGATATAATGAAGATCATACATTAAAGAATATTTTTATTTATTTATTTTATTTTGCTGCACTGGATCTTCAATCTCCACTGCCGCAGGAAAAATCTTTTAGTTGTGGCATGTGGGATTTTTGGTTGCAGCGTGTGAACTCTCAGTTGCAGTTGCAGCTGCAGCATACAAACTCTTAGTTTCTGCAAATGCAACCTAGTTCCCTGACCAGGGATTGAACCCAGGCCCCCTGTACTGGGAGTGTGGTGTCTTAGTCACTGGACCACCAGGGAAGCTCCAAAATTCATTTTAAATGAACTTTGACATCCAAAATATATTGTAGATGGTTCTCTTACTTAAATGTAGTAATAATCTGTACTAAATGGAAGTACTGTTACTGAGCAAAGGGCTCACAGACCAGCACACACAGAAGCCAATACTATGGCACTGGCTTTTGAGACAAGAAAGAGCTTTATAGCGAGGTTGATCAGTAAGGAGATAGGAGGCAGGGCTCAATTCTGTTCCTTGATCAGGAGTTTGGTCAACTTTCTTGAGTTAGGGGAGGACGGGTTGGTATGCAGAAGTGCTAGTGTGGCAGATTTTGGTTAGAGGGCTTTGGATTTTGGTCATTTCTTTTTAAAAAAATTATATTAATTGGAGGATAATTATTTAATAATATTGTGATGACTTCTGCCACACATCAACATGAATCAGCCATAGGCATACACGTGTCCCCTCCCTCCTGAATCCTGGAGCTGGTCATTTCTGGTAAGGTATGGTAAAGGCAACTTCAGCACCCATTTTCCTGGACAGTGGACCCTTTGTTTAGCATTCGGATTTCTGTCTATCATGTTCCAGTCTTTTGGTTCCGTGGAGGGGAGAAACGTTGGTTTCAGGTGTTGTTTGCGGTCAGATTTCTCCTCTGCACATGCTTTGGGTATATGACTTGCAGTTTTGTTCTGCGCAAATTCAGTATCTCATCAAAAACAGGATAAGATCAGTTTGGGGCTGATTCTGCAACTACATTCCCAGGCTCAGTTCAGTTCAGTTCAGTCGCTCAGTCGTGTCCGACTCTTTGCGACCTCACGAACTGCAGCACGCCAGGCCTCCCTGTCCATCACCAACTCCCACAGTTCACTCAGACTCGTGTCCATCTAGTCAGTGATGCCATCCAGCCATCTCATCCTCGGTCGTCCCCTCCTTCTCCTGCCCCCAATCCCTCCCAGCATCAGAGTCTTTTCCAATGAGTCAACTCTTCCCGTGAAGTGGCCAAAGTACTGGAGTTTCAGCTTTAGCATCATTCCTTCCAAAGAAATCCCAGGGCTGATCTTCTTCAGAATGGACTGGTTGGATCTCCTTGCAGTCCAAGGGACTCTCAAGAGTCTTCTCCAACACCACAGTTCAAACGCATCAATTCTTCGGTGCTCAGCCTTCTTCACAGTCCAACTCTCACATCCATACATGACCACTGGAAAAACCATAGCCTTGACTAGACGGACCTTAGTCAGCAAAGTAATGTCTCTGCTTTTGAATATGCTATCTAGATTGGTCATAACTTTTCTTCCAAGGAGTAAGTGTCTTTTAATTTCATGGCTGCAATCTCCATCTGCAGTGATTTTAGAGCCCCCCAAAATAAAGTCTGACACTGTTTCCACTGTTTCCCCATCTATTTCCCATGGAGTGATGGGACCGGATGCCATGATCTTCGTTTTCTGAATGTTGCTCAGTGGTAAAGCTTCTACCTGCCAGTGCAGGAGACACAGGATATGTGGGTTTGATCCCTGGATCAGGAAGATGCCCTGGAGGAGGAAATGGCAACCCACTCCAGTATTCTTCCTTGGAAATCCCATGGACGGAGGAGCCTGGTGGACTACGGTTCATGGGGTAGCAAAGAGTCAGACATGACTGAGCATGCGCACACTGCAGTGACAGTCCCAACAATATTTACTAGTATTAATTTTTCTTATCCTTTCTCATTTGCTTCCATTCTATGTTTTTTGTATTTCTTGTATTTTATGATATTGCAACTAGAGTCTGAAGACAAATTTCAAGTACTAGTCTGGCTTGCACTTGTCTTTGTGCGTGTGTACGTGCTAAGTCGCTTCAGTTGTGTTCTACTTTTGAGGCCCTGTGGGCTGCAGCTCGCCAGGATCCTCTATCCAAGTGATTCTCCAGGTAAGAATACTGGAGTGGGTTGCCATGCCCTCCTCTAGGGGAGCTTACCAACCCGTCTCTCGGTAAGATGTCTCCTGCATTGGCAGGCAAGTTCTTTACCACTAGTGCCACCTGGCAAGCCCTACTTGTCTTTATATTCTCTTTTGTGCATCAGATTCTTTGCATAATTTCTGTTCATGAATTACCACCATTTATAGCTTACCAAGTAGAAATATATGCCTGTTTCATTTTTGCATCCTGTTTACTAACAGTGTTTTAACAAGGTAGTAAAATTCTAGATCCCGATATCTTAAAACGTTGAAAGCCTATTTGCTTGCCTTGTAACCATCTCAGAAACAGCTGCACTGTGTTCTCCTTAGGGTGGTGGGTGGATAGGACTCACAGGAAAAAAAAAAATGTGATTAAATCTTTCTTTGTGATTTTCATTTTATAAAACTGAGAGAAAGTGATGATGTGGTAAGAACCACAAGAACACAGTATTGTCAGGAAAAGTGAATTGTGGCCTTTGTTCCCAAAATCATGAAGCAGAAGGGGTTCATTAAATCCTTGCCTGAAAGGTGGCCAGGGCACCCCTGCTGAAAAAAGAGTCTGGAAGGTAGATTAAGATCTGTTAGAAAAGAAAAGTTCTCTCAGTTCTTCAGAGACAGTACCATTGCACTCAAATACAGCAAAATTATTCTTCCTTCATTATAAAATGAGGGAGAGGCTGGTTTGCCATGCAGCTAATGATGCTTGTGGGAGGAACCTTAGCAATGCATCTTCACAGACACGTGCCTTCTTATTCCCCTGAGTCTATTTCTGTTTTGTAAATAAGTTTATTTGTATCATTTTTTAAGATTCTACACACAAGTGATATCATATGACATTTGTTTTTGAGTGAAAAGAAAGACTGTTATGTCACTTAGTATGATAATCTCTAGGTCCATCCATGTTGTTGCAAATGACATTACTTAACTCTTTCTTATGGCTGAGTAGTATTCCATTATATATTTGCACCACATTGTCTCTATCCATTCATCTGTCAATGACTGTTTAGGCTTCTTCTGTGTCTTGGCTATTGCTGACTCCCTTTGTGATTGAATCATTTTATGCTTTAATGTCTGTCACTTTACCTTTTGTATATTTACTTTGTATATTTTACTTTGTAGCTACCATGAGGCTCACATGTTTTATAGTTATAAAAGTCTATTTTAAGCTGATAATTTAACTCCATTTTATCCATACAAAAGCTCTACATTTTCGTACTCCCCACTTCTTGTTTCTGATGTCATGATTTATATCTGTTTACATTGTGTATGCACTAGCGAATTATTATAGCTATAGGTATGTTTAATAAGTTTGTGTTTAACTTTTATACTAGAGATAAATGTAGTTTACATATCACCATTTCCAGGTGGTACATCTGTAAAGAATCCGCCTTCCAATGCATGAGACATAAGAGACATGAGTTCATACCCTGGGTTGGGAAGATCCCTTGGAGTAGGAAATGGCAATCCACTTCAGTATTCTTGCCTGGAAAGTCCCATGGACAGAGGAGCCTGGTAGGCTATAGTCCATGAGATTGCAAAGAGTTGGACACGACTGAGCTTGCATTGCACTGCAGCAGAATTGCAATATTGTTTTGAATTAGACTGTATATTTGCCTATACCAGTGAGTTTTATACCTTTTTTCAGCTGAAGAACTCCTTTAGTCTTTCTTATAAGGCATGTCTAGTGGTGATAAACTCCTTCAGCTTTGCTTGTCTGAAAATACCTTTTTCTCTCTTTCAAATATGAAAGACAATATAACTGGATAAGGTATTCTTGGTTGAAAATTTTTCTTTCATTATTTTAAATATACCTGATACATCTATTCTGACTAGCAAGTTTCTGCTGAAAAATCGTGGTAGGGGCTCCCTTATATGCAACAAACTGCTTTTCTCTGGCTGCTTTCAAAATTCTGTTTCTGTTTTTAAACTTTGACAGTTTGATTATGTGTCTTGGTGTGGGTCTCTGCTTTATCTTATTGATATTTTTAGGGCTTTGTGGATCTGGATGTTTATTTCTTTTCTTGGACTTGGAAATTTTTAGCCATTATTTCTATGAATAATTTTTTTGTCCCTTTCTCTCTCCCTCCTGCTTCTGGGACTTCCATATTGAATATGTTATTCCAATGGTAGTATGCCGTTAAATCCCTTGTGCCACCTTCTCTATTTCATTCTTTTTTTCCTTTTTGTTCCTCTGAGTGAATATCTTTCACTGAATTATCTCCGAGTTTGTTGATCTTTTCTTCTGTTTGATCTAGACTAGAAGGCAATGGCACCCCACTCCAGTACTCTTGCCTGGAAAATCC
This sequence comes from Capra hircus, assembly GCF_001704415.2. NCBI lineage: Eukaryota > Metazoa > Chordata > Mammalia > Artiodactyla > Bovidae > Capra > Capra hircus. Next base: position 10,072 of record NW_017215868.1, read on the forward strand.
CATGAACTGAGGAGCCTGGTGGGCTGCAGTCCATAGGGTCGCTAAAAGTTGGACACAACTGAGCGACTTCCCTTTCACTTTTCACTTTCATGCATTGGAGAAGGAAATGGCAACCCACTCGTGTTCTTGCCTGGAGAATCCCAGGGAAGGGGGAGCCTGGTGGGCTGCCGTCTATGGGGTCACACAGAGTCAGACACGACTGAAGTGACTTAGCAGCAGACTAGCTTTGAGACCTTCTATTGAATATTTCAATTCAGTATTGCATTCACAGCTTTATGATTTTGATTTGGTCCTATTTGTATTTTCTATTTCTTTGTTGAAATTCTCACCTTGTTCATGCACTGCTTTCCTGATCTTAGTGAACATATTTATGACTTTTGTTTTGAATTTTGTTTTGGATAAATCAATTATCTCCTGCTCGTAGGGTTGGTTTCTAGAGATTATCTTGCTCTTTTGATTGGAGCATATTCTCCAATTTCTTAATTTTCTTTGACTCTCTGTGTTGATTTCTGTGTGTTACATGAAATAGCTGCCTTTTCCAGGCTTAAAATATTGACCTCATGTAAAAGATAAAGTTTGTCAGTCAGCCTGGCCTGAGATTCTGGGTGCTTCTCAAAACTTTCTCTTTGCTCAAACTGCCTCTGTTAGTGTTCCCAGGAGATTAGTGTGTGTCAAGTCCTGTCAGTGTCCAGAAGGTGGAGAAAATGCTACATGTCTGTTCAGACTCCCAGAGGACTACTAATTGTTTGCCCTGTCAGCTCCCAGATGCATGCTAATTGGAAGCCCAACTTTTAGGTGGCAGCTGGGAAACTCAGAATGTTAGATTTGTGGTCTAGACTCCATCATGGAGAAACAGGGAGCTGGGCATTTTTGTTTACTTGTTTTGTGCTAAGCCTATAGGAATAGCCACTAGGTCTGCTTGTGGACATAAAATAACTTCTTTGTGCTCTTTGGTCTGGGAAACTTGTGAATGCCAAGTCCTGTTAGCTCCTGAATTTGGTGATTTAGGAGCTAGTCCATCAGTAGGCAGGTGAAGAAGTTGGGGCAGTAGATGCATGAACTAGATCCTTCTAGGGAAAAGCTGGAGAATTGTTTTTTTCTTCAGAATGAGCCAGGGGAATATGGTGTGGGAAGCATTCTTTCAGGTTCCCAGAGAAACCCAATGAGGTCCCAGCTTCAGGCTGATTAGAGGCATAACCCTCAAGAAGCATTTGGGAAAGTATGTAGTCAAAGTTTTCCCTGGAAGGAGGGGGAGCCGGGTGCTTTTGCTTGCTCCCTCTATTCTGAGCCAGGGGGTGAGGTGAGGGATGAGGAAGGGCAGCTGTGAGAAGTGCTCATGAGCCCATTTAAAACCAACTCTTCATTTACTGTGCTGCTGGGGTACTTAATGTTGAACCCTATTGTCTCTCAGAGCTGGGTGATTTCTAAGTCAGTTCTCAAGTACTGCCCATAAAAATTGGGACACAATTTGTAGTTCAAATCCTTAGCTTCTCAGGGAGAAGCTGCTGCTGCTAAGTCACTTCAGTCGTGTCAGACTCTGTGCGACCCCATAGACAGCAGCCCACCAGGCTCCCCATCCCTGGGATTCTCCAGGCAAGAACACTGAAATGGGTTACCATTTCCTTCTCCAACGTATGAAAGTGAAAAGTGAAAGTGAAGTAGCTGTCATGTCTGACTCTAAGCAACCCCATGGACAGCAGCCCACCAGGCTCCTCCATCCATGGGATTTTCCAGGCAAGAGTACTGGAGTGGGGTGCCATTGCCTTCTCCACAGGGAGAAGCTGGGCATTAACGATTCCCTACTGGTTATAAGATGCTGAGCTAGGGTAGGGATTTATGATGTGAACATGTCTCCACCTTTCCTACGCGTTTAAAAATGGGTATTTTCTCAATTGCCTGCTATGTAGGAGTCAGTAACTGTTTCTTGCATTTTTTCGGAGGGAATTAATCTTTATGTAGCTGTTTATTTGGTGTGGTCCATAGGAGGCAGGAAAGGTGGTAGCCATATATTCCATTGTTTTTTTAACATCTTCCTTTTGTAGCTCTTAATTAAAGAAATTCACTAAGCAAAAGGGGCCAAAGAGTTCTTTGGAGTTTTAAATAGATTTTTTTCTGTAGGTTGCACATAGCAAGTAAACTTGAATCTTCTCTTTTACTTCATTTTATTGTAATTCATTTAATTAGGAAATAATAGTACATGTTCATTATATACAATTTTGATCATTATAGAGATATGGATTGAAGAAAGTAAAGATTCCCATAAACCCATCCCTACAGATAACTCTTATCGACTATTTGATGCACACACAGTCTTTAGTTTTTTCTATATATTATTTTTATAAAAATTAAAATCATGCTGTAAATACTATTTTCAACTCACATTTTTACTTACATTCTATTTGAATGTGGCTGTTTAGATCAACTTTATTCTTTCTGATGGCTGTGTTTGTATACCTTTGTTTACCTGATTCTCTTCTGTTGGATGTTTTTTCCTCAATCTTTGTCTACTACAAACATTTTCCTAAGTAATATCTTATACACTACAGTACAACTGAGCTCATTTCACATGCTAGCAAAGTAATGCTCAAAATCCTTCAAGCTAGGCTTCAACAGTACATGAACTTAGAACTTTCAGATGTTCAAGGTGGATTTAGAAAAGGCAGAGGAACCAGAGGTCAAATTGCCAACCTCCATTGGATCATAGAAAAAGCAAGAGAATGCCAGAAAAACATCTGCTTCACTGACTATGCTAAAGTCTTTGACTATGTGGATCACAACAAACTGTGGAAAATTAAAGAGATAGGAATACCAGACCACCTTACTTGCCTCCTGAGAAGCCTGTATGAAGGTCAAGAAGCAACAGTTAGAACCAGAAGTGGAACTAGTTCCAAATTGGAAAAGGAGTACGTCAAGGCTGTATATTGTCACCCTGTTTATTTAATTTCTGTGCAGAGTACGTCATGTGAAATGCCAGGCTGGAGGACTCACAAACTGGAATCAAGATTGCCAGGAAAATTATCAACAACCTCAGACATGCAAATGATACCACTCTAATGGCAGAAAGTGAAGAGGAACTAAAGATCCTCTTGAAAAAGAGTAAAAAACCCCACTTAAAACTCAACATTCCAAAAACTAAAATCATGGCATCCTGTCCCATAACTTCACAGCAAATAGATGGGAAATAATGGAAACAGTGCAGATTTTATTTTCTTGGGGTCCAAAATCACTATGGGTGGTGAATACACCCATGAAATTAAAGACTCTTGCTCCTTGGAAGAACAGCTATGACAAAGCTAGATGGCATATTCAAAAGCAGAGACATCACTTTGCTGACAAATATCTGTACAGTCAAGGCTATGGTTTTTCCAGTAATCATGTACGCATGTGAAAGTTGGACTATAAAAAAGGCTGAGCACCGAAGAATTGATGCTTTCAAACTGTAGTGCTGGAAAAGACTCTTGAGAGTCTCTTGGACATCAAGGAGATCAACACTGAATATTCATTGGAAGGACTGATGCTGAAACTGAAGCTCCAATACTTTGGCCACCTGATGCAAAGAGCCAAATCGTTGGAAAAGACACTGATGCTGTGAAAGATTTAGGGCAGAAGAAGGAGTGGATGACAGAGGATGAGATGGTTAGATGGCATCACCAACTCAAAGGACATGAGTCTGAGAAAACTCCTGGAGATAGTGAAGGACAGGGAAGCCTGGCATGCTGCATTCCATGGGGTTGGAAAGAGTTGGACATGACCAAACAACAATATATGTATCTTGAGTCACTGGTGGAAATAATATACATATCTTGATTCACTGGTGGGAATGTCTCAGTTTTATAAAATTCCCTAGGTGAAATTGATGGGCTGAATGAATAAAACATCATAATTTTAATATATACTGCAAAATTGCTCTTTAAAATAGTGGTATCCCTATTATTCTTACAAAAATGTATGAGTTGTACATGAGAATGTTAATTCCTTTCTTTCAATGACTGACAATGAATAAATTAAAAAGCGTACCTCACTATGATTTTGTTTTGTTATTTGAGTGTTCTGTTATATATGTGTTTGAACATAATTTAAAAAATTGGGATATTTGCTTATCTCTGTGTTCTCTTTACATTTTGACACATTTTTTTTATTACTGTGTTAGATTTGTCAGAGATTTCTTTCATTTTCTCTGTCTCTATTTACATATGTACATGAAATTATTTGTTGCACATGTAGCAATTGTTTTTCCATTTACTTTTTAAATTAATTTGAATTATATTTTATTAATATGTTTCAATATTTATGAATCTAAATCCATTAATCTTTTTAAAGATCTCTTTATGTTTATAAACATTAAAAAAACTCTTTATCTAAAAATAGATAAATATTTTTCCATATTGAAATATAAAACTTTTTGTTTTTTATCTTTTACTTGTTTTCATCTTTTAATTAAAATTTTTATATTCTATTTATTTCCAAGTCTAGGCATTGATGATATTTGAACTTTTATATTTAGAAAATAAACAGATTCAGTAAGAATTTTTTCAATATCAAACTCTAATAGTATATATCAAGTATAATTTACCAGAGACCATGTTATACTGAATTCTTCATAATTCAAGACTTCTAGTTCCACCTTGGTTCTTATCTTTTCTTCTTGACACAAGCACGTTTCCTTCAGTAAAAAAGGGCTATTTCACATATTTAAAAAGGCATTTTGCCTTCCCTGGTGGCTCAGCTGGTAAAGAATCCACCTGCAATGTGGGAGACCTGGGTTCAATCCCTGTGTTAGGAAGATCCCCTGGAGAAGGGAATGGCTACCCACTCCAGGATTCTGGCCTGGAGAATTACATGGACTGTATAGTCCACAGGGTCACAGAGAGTCAGACATGACTGAATGACTTTCACTTTTTACTTTCTCTTTCTAAGTTTCAATGAGAAGGTGAAAATAAAAGACTTTTGAGGGTGAAAAGTGGAAGGATAAAATGTAAACATAAAAAGCTCATTAACCCAAGGAAGAAGTAAGAACCAGTCAGGCAGCCAACCACATTACTAGCACCTGTCACTCCTTTCACACTGCTGCTGCTAAGTCGCTGCTGTCGTGTCCGGCTCTGTGCGACCCCAGAGACGGTAGCTCGCCAGGCTCCGCAGTCCCTGGGATTCTCCAGGCAAGAACACTGGAGTGGGTTGCCATTTCCTTCTCCAATGCATGAAAGTGAAAAGTGAAAGGGAAGTTGCTCAGTCTTGTCCAACTCTTAGTGACCCCATGGACTGCAGCCTACCAGGCTCCTCCATCCATGGGATTTTCCAGGCAAGAGTACTGGAGTGGGGTGCCATTGCCTTCTCCTTCCCTTCCTATGTCTGGTGTAAAAAGTTAGGTACATTAAACATGCATTGTATTTGGGAAGTTACAAAAATGCTTAACTTTACAGCATTCTATTTCAATTCTCCTGATTGTTCAGCATAATTAAAATAAAGCTCTCAAACACAAACAGCTTTTGAAACACTTCCGGAAGTTTCTCCTTAGTCAGGCCTTCAGTGACAAGAACACATTATAAGCACTATAGGTGCTCTCCATTTAGGGGAATACGTCCTCCAAGAGAGTTAAGCTTATGGAGTCTTTAAATAAATTGAGACATGCTTTTCACCTTGATGTTGTATTTCCATAAATAAAATATATGGGACCTCTATGAAATAGTAATGAGGACGATAATGATGCTAAATATAGTAATGTTATCTGATCATAACTGAGGAGTTCTGACATAATATCAATAGTATCATATAACAACTACCATTCATCAAGTATTCTGGTTACTATGCCATGTAACAAGTAAGCCTAATACTTAGTAGTGTAAAACAATGATTTATTTTAATCTCATAGATTCTGTGGGTTAAGAATTTGGAAAGGGCACAGTAGAGATGACTTGCCTCTGCTCTAGGATGTCTGAGGTCTCAACCAGAATACTTCAAGCTGAGAGATGGCATGATCTAAGACTCCTTTGCTCATATATCTGTTGGTTATTGATGGCTGTCAGCTGGGACCTTAGCTGGGGCTTTCAGCTGGAACATTTACGCATAGCCTTTCTGTGTGTTCTGGGTTGGTTGTTGGGTTCCAAAGATAAAAGTTTCAAGAGAGTAAGACTCGGGCAGAAGATGTATTATGTTTTATGATTCAGCTTCATAAGTCAAGCAGGGCCACTTCTACATACCATCTTGGTGTTAAGACAGTTACAAAGATCTACCCAGTTTCAAAGGGAAGTGAAATAGGTCCTGCCTCTTGATAGAGGAGTGCCAGTATCGTATGATAAGAAGACAGTGTGGAATAGGTGGAATGGGGTATATATTTTTATATATGTATATATTTATGTATTGTTGTTGTAGTTCAATTGCCCAGACATGTCCAACTCTCTGCGACCCCATGGACTGCAGCACGCTAGGCCTCACTGTCCCTTACCATCTCCTGGAGTTTGTCCAAGTTCATGTCCATTGCATCAGTGATGCCAACTAGCCATCTCATCCTCTGATGCCCTCTTCTCCTTCTGCCCTCAATCTTTCCCAGCACCAGGGACTTTTCCAATGAGTCGGCTGTTCACATCAGATGACCACAATACTGGAGCTTCATTTTCAGCATCCGTCCTTCCAACAATTATTCAGGGTTGATTTTCCTTAAGATTGACTGGTTTGATCTCCTGCTGTCCAAAGGACTTTTAAGAATCTTCTCCAGCATAAATATACATATTTGTGTGTATGTGTATATATATATATACACACACACACACACACACACACACACACACACACATATGCACGTCAACCATCTTTAGAAAACCCCACTTTTGGTGGGTGTGGGTCAGCAGTCAAAGCATCATAAATTATTTAATTCAGAAACTTTAACCATAGAAACTTAAACTGTTCCAGAGCATTCTAACCTCTAAGGAAGCATAAAATTCTTTAAATGATGTATTTTTTGGACATAGCAATTTCTGGAAGTTTTGGCCATGAAATTCTAAGCACTGGTCTTAACTGAAGTGGTTTATAGTAGCTGCTTATAACAGGCTCTACTCATTTTTATTGGGGCATCATTGATAAGAACTTGAAGCAAGACTGCTCCCCGTTGACACTATAATTGCCAAGATTCTCTGGTAAAATCCCTGAAAAAGTCACTGACAACCCACTTACTTGATGGTACCAAAAGGAACCACCTTTGAAACTGAACTATCAGGGTTGAGACAGTTTGCCATTCTCTGATATCCCAGTGTTTGTGACTTTAATCAGTAGGAAAAAGAGAAGAAACATTGGTCTTTTATGATTTTATCATTAGATGGTATGACCAATTATCTATCAGGAAAGTTAATGTTAAAAATTTGAGAAATTTGGGAAAGTGGATATGGCAGACATTGAAACTTTAAATTCTGTTTCACTCCTCAGAATCTCTGTGGAGTGTATAATCATGAAAAGCATTAACATTTTGACTAATGGAAGATATATAAACTATAACCCAATCAACACAGAAGCCAAAAATACTGAAAATGGGTTAGTTAACTATAAACTGAGTCCTTCATTATTTTCAAGCATTTAGGCCTGGAACCTACCCTCTTATGAATATTTCTTTTAAAATTACCAGAGGAAAATAGAATAAGATCAATATTCTATTCACTTGTCACAAATAACTATTGCTTTTAGTTACTAATACCATTTATTTCAAAGAGGTGAGCAGACATTCCTAAAAGCTCCCATTTGCCAGTGACAGAAGACAGCCATAAAGCCGACTTTTCTATTTGTGGTGAGATTTCAAAATGCTGAAATAGCCTATAATAAAATGTGCTTTGTTCCTAGAAAACTGTGTAGCTTGTACGACTTTTTACACTCAACAATTTTTTTCTTTCCTCTGTGAGGATTTTTTTTTTCTCAAACTTAATTCTCAACTAGCTCATATTGAATAGACCTTTTAAATTACACCACCCTCTAGCTTGTTAGTGAGTCCAGAATACTGAGATTCATATCTGACATTTTCTTTCTAATTCTCCACATTATGTTTACTGCTAAATCCTCATAATTTTACCTCCAAAATGTGTTTTAGGCCACACCTTTATATCCATCTCTACTTCTAGATTTCTAATACAAGTGAACATTATCTCTTGCCTGAACCATTGCAATAACCTCCAAATTCATCCTCTCATTTTGTCTCTTGCTCCTCTCAAATTCATTTTCTACACAACAGCCAAAGAATTATTTTTAAATCTTCAACTTAATCCCATGTTATTTCTCATCTTAAAAATTTTAAGTGGCTTTGCACGGCACTTAAAATGAAATCCAAATTCCTAATTTTCAGCTACAAGATGCCCACTGAAATATTTTCCCCATTAAGGTTATATACGATGGATAATTTTTATTTACCTCTTCAGATTCAGATTTCTAGATGGGAGCAGAGTGACATCAGGGCATTTACACACTCAACTATCCCCCTGCAGTTGGTTGCACCAGCTCCATTCAGATGACAACTAACTACTCCATATTATCATCACTGATCACTCCCTGCCCCTTTAGGCTCAGAGCAATAATGGTTTCTGACTGTTGGTATATGACTGATAAAATATATGGTAGTTGAAGTGTCCTAAAACATGGGTTCTTGGATTGAGTAACTCCATATATTTGAGAAACTCATAAATATTCTTTTGATAGGAAGGAATAGAACACTAGTAATCTATGGTACTCTTACTGTGTCATCATCATTTCTCAAATCTTCACTCATTTGACACAGGCTTAACTGCATGTAGAACGCAAGGCGGGTAGGGGACCAAGTGCTACAGCAAATGGTCTTAGAGTAGCAGCAGTCTCTATAAAGATTGTGGATCAGTGGGCTGTTTCTGAAGTCCTAGAGGTCATACATGGTAAAAGGGACCAGTTTAAGGTCATAAAAATACAACGCAGAGTATAATATGGAAGTCAGAGACCTTTGGGAGCATCTTAGAAAAGTCTTTCATTTCCTGTAGTCACAAGACAGCTTTGGCTGAGAATCAAGCCCAAGGCCTGATTGTAGAGGTTGCGGAGCTGTAGTGCTAACTCAAGGCTCGGTCCAATTGGAATAATGGAATCTTAACTCCCTACCCTACCTGAAGGAATAAGACTTTCCTTGAATGAAATTTTAAAAATGTTTTTAAATTTTTTAATATGTATAAATATACTATTGAAGTACAGTTGACTCATATTGTTTCAGGTGCACAGCAAGGTGATTCAGTTATACAAACACACATATACTATTTTTGAAATTATTTTCCATCATAGTTATTATAAGATATTGACTATAGTTCCCTATGCTATACAGTAAACCTTTGTTGCTTGTTGCATATCTATTTTTTATTAGAAATCTAGCATTCTATTCATACTAAGTCAAACAAGTGGAATCAAGATTTCATAATTTTTTAGTTAGGCAAAAATTTGTAAGTTTTCTAAAATATATTTACATATATATGTATACGAAAGCTTTTCTACTACATTTGATAAAGGCTTGAGAAAGAACATTAAAAAAAATGAAAGATGGAGAAATTGGGGTTATTAAACTCCAACTGAAATGAAATGGGAGCACTGAATATGAAATAGAAAAAGTGAAACATGTAGCCCAATTGTTTTTAAACATGATTGCTCATCAGGAATATATCTGGAGCTCTGGAGAAAAAAAAGCAATACCTGAGCATTTATATTTTTCAGAAAATTTCAAGATAAATCTGATATGCATCTGGATTTTTAAAAAGTGATTACAGGTTTTTCTATTAGATCCTAGTTTGGTGATATAGAATTCTATCAGTTTTCTGTTGACCAATCATGATACAATGGTATTGAGTAATAGTTACATAATCACAATAGCAAAAGAATTTAAAAAAAATTTAAAATTTTCACACTCAATAGCCAGACAAAAACTAAAAGATAATTACAATTGCAAGCCATAATGGGAACATGATTAACAATATAAAATAATTACATAGAATTTGGGGGAGCTCAAGCAGAGTGATGTGGTAAGTGGAAGTGCATACATGCATGTGCTTTCACCCACCCAACGAGTGTTTTGGTTGGTGCATGTAATCCATTTACATTTAAGGTAATTATCGATCTGTATGATTCTTTTACCTTTTCCTTAATTGTCTTGTTTTTATTTTCTGAAGGTCTTTTCCTTCTCTTGTGTTTCCTGCCTAGAGAAGTTAGCATTTGCTGTAAAGCTGGTTTGGTGGTGCTGAATTCTCTTAACTTTTGCTTGTCTGGAAAGCTTTTGATTTCTCCATCAAATCTGAAGAAGAGTCTTGCTGCATAGGGTATTCTTGGTTGTAGGTTCTTCTCTTTCATCACTTTATTTTATTTTATTTTTTTAGTTTATTTTTTAATTTATTTTTTTATTTTTATTTTTTTTTAGTTTTTTATTTTTTAAATTTTAAAATCTTTAATTCTTACATGCGTTCCCAAACATGAACCCCCCTCCCACCTCCCTCCCCACAACATCTCTCTGGGTCATCCCCATGCACCAGCCCCAAGCATGCTGCACCCTGCGTCAGACATAGACTGGCGATTCAATTCTTACATGATAGTATACATGTTAGAATGCCATTCTCCCAAATCATCCCACCCTCTCCCTCTCCTTCTGAGTCCAAAAGTCTGTTATACACATCTGTGTCTTTTTTGCTGTCTTGCATACAGGGTCGTCATTGCCATCTTCCTAAATTCCATATATATGTGTTAGTATACTGTATTGGTGTTTTTCTTTCTGGCTTACTTCACTCTGTATAATCGGCTCCAGTTTCATCCATCTCATCAGAACTGATTCAAATGAATTCTTTTTAATGGCTGAGTAATACTCCATTGTATATATGTACCACAGCTTTCTTATCCATTCATCTGCTGATGGACATCTAGGTTGTTTCCATGTCCTGGCTATTATAAACAGTGCTGCCAATGAACATTGGGGTACATGTGTCTCTTTCAATTCTGGTTTCCTCGGTGTGTATGCCCAGCAGTGGGATTGCTGGGTCATAAGGTAGTTCTATTTGCAATTTTTTAAGGAATCTCCACACTGTTCTCCATAGTGGCTGTACTAGTTTGCATTCCCACCAACAGTGTAGGAGGGTTCCCTTTTCTCCACACCCTCTCCAGCATTTATTGCTTGCAGATTTTTGGATCGCAGACCATTCTGACTGGTGTGAAGTGGTACCTCATTGTGGTTTTGATTTGCATTTCTCTAATAATGAGTGATGTTGAGCATCTTTTCATGTGTTTGTTAGCCATCCTGTATGTCTTCTTTGGAGAAATGTCTATTTAGTTCTTTGGCCCATTTTTTGATTGGGTCGTTTATTTTTCTGGAATTGAGCTGCAGAAGTTGCTTGTATATTTTTGAGATTAGTTGTTTGTCAGTTGCTTCATTTGCTATTATTTTCTCCCATTCAGAAGGCTGTCTTTTCACCTTGCTTATATTTTCCTTTGTTGTGCAGAAGCTTTTAATTTTAATTAGATCCCATTTGTTTATTTTTGCTTTTATTTCCAGAATTCTGGGAGGTGGATCATAGAGGATCCTGCTGTGATTTATGTCTGAGAGTGTTTTGCCTATGTTCTCCTCTAGGAGTTTTATAGTTTCTGATCTTACATTTAGATCTTTAATCCATTTTGAGTTTATTTTTGTGTGCAGTGTTAGAAAGTGATCTAGTTTCATCCTTTTACAGTGGTTGACCAGTTTTCCCAGCACCACTTGTTAAAGAGATTGTCTTTACTCCATTGTATATTCTTGCCTCCTTTGTCAAAGATAAGGTGTCCATATGTGTGTGGATTTATCTCTGGGCTTTCTATTCTGTTCCATTGATCTATATGTCTGTCTTTGTGCCAGTACCATACTGACTTGATGACTGTGGCTTTGTAGTAGAGCCTGAAGTCAGGCAAGTTGATTCCTCCAGTTCCATTCTTCTTTCTCAAGATTGCTTTGGCAATTCGAGGTTTTCTGTATTTCCATACAAATCTTGAAATTATTTGTTCTAGTTCTGTGAAAAATGTGGCTGGTAGCTTGATAGGGATTGCATTGAATTTGTAAATTGCTTTGGGTAGTATACTCATTTTCACTATATTGATTCTTCCGATCCATGAACATGGTATATTTCTCCATCTATTAGTGTCCTCTTTGATTTCTTTCATCAGTAGTTTTATAGTTTTCTATATATAGGTCTTTAGTTTCTTTAGGTAGATATATTCCTAAGTATTTTATTCTTTTCGTTGCAATGGTGAATGGAATTGTTTCCTTAATTTCTTTTTCTACTTTCTCATTATTAATGTATAGGAATGCAAGGGATTTCTGTGTGTTGATTTTATATCCTGCCAACTTTACTATATTCATTGATGAGCTCTAGTAATTTTCTGGTGGAGTCTTTAGGGTTTTCCATGTAGAGGATCATGTCATCTGCAAACAGTGAGAGTTTTACTTCTTCTTTTCCAATTTGGATTCCTTTTATTTCTTTTCCTGCCTGTGATTGCTGTGGCCAAAACTTCCAGAACTATGTGAATAGTAGCGGTGAAAGTGGACACCCTTGTCTTGTTCCTGACTTTAGGGGAAATGCTTTCAATTTTTCCCCATTGAGGATAATGTTTGCTGTGGGTTTGTCATATATAGCTTTTATTATGTTGAGGTATGTTCCTTCTATTCCTGCTTTCTGGAGAGTTTTTATCATAAATGGATGTTGAATTTTGTCAAAGGCCTTCTCTGCATCTATTGAGATAATCATATGGTTTTTATTTTTCAATTTGTTAATGTGGTGAATTACATTGATTGATTTGCGGATATTGAAGAATCCTTGCATCCCTGGGATAAAGCCCACTTGGTCATGGTGTATGATCTTTTTAATGTGTTGTTGGATTCTGATTGCTAGAATTTTGTTGAGGATTTTTGCATCTATGTTCATCAGTGATATTGGCCTGTAGTTTTCTTTTTTTGTGACATCTTTGTCAGGTTTTGGTATTAGGGTGATGGTGGCCTCATAGAATGAGTTTGGAAGTTTACCTTCCTCTGCAATTTTCTGGAAGAGTTTGAGGAGGATAGGTGTTAGCTCTTCTCGAAATTTTTGGTAGAATTCAGCTGTGAAGCCGTCTGGACCTGGGCTTTTGTTTGCTGGAAGATTTTCTGATTACAGTTTCAATCTCGTGGTTGTGATGGGTCTGTTAAGATTTTCTATTTCTTCCTGGTTCAGTTTTGGAAAAATTGTACTTTTCTAAGAATTTGTCCATTTCTTCCACGTTGTCCATTTTATTGGCATACAACTGCTGATAGTAGTCTCTTATGATCCTTTGTATTTCTGTGTTGTCTGTTGTGATCTCTCCATTTTCATTTCTAATTTTATTGATTTGATTTTTCTCTCCTTTGCTTCTTGATGAGTCTGGCTAATGGTTTGTCAATTTTTATTTATCCTTTCAAAGAACCAGCTTTTGGCTTTGTTGATTTTTGGCTATGGTCTCTTTTGTTTCTTTTGCATTAATTTCTGCCCTAATTTTTAAGATTTCTTCCTTCTACTAACTCTGGGGTTCTCCAATTCTTCCTTTTCTAGTTGCTTTAGTTGTAGAGTTAGGTTATTTATTTTGACTTTTTTCCTTATGTTTCTTGAGTATGCCGTAATTGCGCTA
>NW_017215869.1:0-13595 GCF_001704415.2 Capra hircus
CAGGAAAGGCGAGAGGAACTCCAGGGTCGTGCCACCATTCCCAGAGTCCCAGATGTCTCAGTCCATTCCAGGGAAACGTGTTTTCCTGCACTGCCTCGACTTTCAAGCCGAGGATCGACTCACACCACGGTGGCACGTGGGACAGCCCTGTGGGAAAGCCTCGTGGAAAAGCCTCGTGGAAAGCCTGGAGGGAAAGCCACAGATCCCTTGATCCACGCGAAGGGAAGCGTGACACTGCTGCTACAGCTCGGGAGGAAAGCGCACGTGCATGCCCCCACTCGAGACGAGGACTGACTCCCCTGGGGAGACTCCAGAAGTACCCCAAGATCCATGTCAGCACTGGAGAGGAATCCTCAGTTCCGGCACCGACTCCACACAAGGTCTTAGGCCCCGGCATCGACGGGAGAGGAATCCCGAGAGCCCCGAGCAACTCGCATGGGGACTGGCCTTTCCTGAGGCCACCAGAGCGGGTCCCTGAGGTCCCCGTCGTAAGTCGAGAGCACCTGCCGCAACTCGAGAAAATCCAGGAGGTTTCCCCTCCAGGCGAGATGAGGCCCATTTCCGCTGAGGCGTCTCGAGGCTAATCAACCTAACCTCTGGAACTTCCAAAGGGTCCTTCACACCCTTGCTGCAACTCAAGAAGTTCCCGACATACCCGTCTCCACTCGAGAGGAAGCACGAGAGTCCCGCCCACATCCAGAGGAGCCCCCGTTTCCGCCTCCTAGCTCGAGAGGAGGGATCCTTTCCCTGCGTGGTCGGGAAAGAATTCCCGGCGTTCCCGTCGCATCTCAAGAGGAGGCGCTCTCCACAGGAAAAGGCGAGAGGAACTCCAGGGTCGTGCCACCATTCCCAGAGTCCCCAGATGTCTCAGTCCATTCCAGGGAAACCTGTTTTCCCTGCACTGCCTCGACTTTCAAGCCGAGGATCGACTCACACCACGGTGGCACGTGGGACAGCCCTGTGGGAAAGCCTCGTGGGAAAGCTTCGTGGGAAAGCCTCGAGGGAAAGCACAGATCCCTTGATCCACGCGAAGGGAAGCGTGACACTGCTGCTACAGCTCGGGAGGAAAGCGCACGTGCATGCCCCACTCGAGACGAGGACTGACTCCCTGGGGAGACTCCAGAAGTACCCAAGATCCATGTCAGCACTGGAGAGGAATCCTCAGGTTCCGGCACCGACTCCACACAAGGTCTTAGGCCCGGCATCGACGGGAGAGGAATCCCGAGAGGCCCGCAACTCGCATGGGACTGGCCTTTCCTGAGGCCCAGAGCGGGTCCCTGAGGTCCCCGTCGTAAGTCGAGAGCACCTGCCGCAACTCGAGAAAATCCAGGAGGTTCTCCCCTCCAGGCGAGATGAGGCCCATTTCCGCTGAGGCGTCTCGAGGCTAATCACACCTAACCTCTGGAACTTCCAAAGGGTCCTTCACACCCTTGCTGCAACTCAAGAAGTTCCCCGACATACCGTCTCCACTCGAGAGGAAGCACGAGAGTCCCGCCCACATCCAGAGGAGCCCCGTTTTTATAGCTCGAGAGGAGGGATCCTTTCCCTGCGTGGTCGGGAAAGAATTCCCGGCATTCCCGTCGCATCTCAAGAGGAGGCGCTCTCCACAGGAAAGGCGAGAGGAACTCCAGGGTCGTGCCACATTCCCAGAGTCCCCCAGATGTCTCAGTCCATTCCAGGGAAACCTGTTTTCCCTGCACTGCCTCGACTTTCAAGCCGAGGATCGACTCACACCACGGTGGCACGTGGGACAGCCTTGTGGGAAAAAGCCTCGGGAAAGCCTCGAGGGAAAGCCACAGATCCGATCCACGATGGGAAGCGTGACACTGCTGCTACAGCTCGGGAGGAAAGCACACGTGCATGCCCGACTCGAGACGAGGACTGACCCTGGGGAGACTCCAGAAGTACCCCAAGATCCATGTCAGCACTGGAGAGGAATCTCAGGTTCCGGCACCGACTCCACACAAGGTCTTAGGCCCCGGCATCGACGGAGAGGAATCCGAGAGGCCCCGAGCAACTCGCATGGGGACTGGCCTTTCCTGAGGCCACCAGAGCGGGTCCCTGAGGTCCCATCGTAAGTCGAGAGCACCTGCGCAACTCGAGAAAATCCAGGAGGTTCTCCCCCAGGCGAGATGAGGCCCATTTCCGCTGAGGCGTCTCGAGGCTAATCACACCTAACTCTGGAACTCCAAAGGGTCCTTCACACCCTTGCTGCAACTCAAGAAGTTCCCGACATACCCGTCTCCACTCGAGAGGAAGCACGAGAGTCCCGCCCACATCCAGAGGAGCCCCGTTTCCGCCTCCTAGCTCGAGAGGAGGGATCCTTTCCCTGCGTCGGAAAGAATCCCGGCATTCCCGTCGCATCTCAAGAGGAGGCGCTCTCCACAGGAAAGGCGAGAGGAACTCCAGGGTCGTGCCACCATTCCCAGAGTCCCCCAGATGTCTCAGTCCATTCCAGGGAAACCTGTTTTCCCTGCACTGCCTCGACTTTCAAGCCGAGGATCGACTCACACCACGGTGGCACGTGGGACAGCCCTGTGGGAAAGCCTCGTGGGAAAGCCCAAAGAAGCCTCGAGGGAAAGCCCAGATCCCTTGATGCGAAGGGAAGCGTGACACTGCTGCTACAGCTCGGAGGAAAGCGCACGTGCATGCCCCCACTCGAGACGAGGACTGACTCCCTGGGAGACTCCAGAAGTACCCCAAGATCCATGTCAGCACTGGAGAGGAATCCTCAGGTTCCGGCACGACTCCACACAAGGTCTTAGGCCCGGCATCGACGGGAGAGGAATCCCGGAGAGGCCCCCGGTTCAACTCGCATGGGGACTTGCCTTTACCTGAGGCCACCGAGAGCGGGTCCCTGAGGTCCCCGTCGTAAGTCGAGAGCACCCTGCCGCAACTCGAGAAAATCCAGGAGGTTCTCCCCTGCCAGGCGGAGATGAGGCCCATTTCCGCTAAGGCGTCTCGAGGGCTAATCACACCTAACCTCTGGACTTCCAAAGGGTCCTTCACACCCTTGCTGCAACTCAAGAAGTTCACCGACATACCCGACTCCACTCGAGAGGAAGCACCGACTAGTTCCCGCCCATATCCAGAGGAGCCCCCGTTTCCGCCCCCTAGCTCGAGAGGAGGGATCCTTTCCCTGCGTGGTCGGGAAACAATTCCCGGCATTCCTATCGCATCTCAAGTGGATGCGCTCTCCCACTGGGAAATGGCGAGAGGAACTCCAGGGTCGTGCCACCATTCCCTGAGTCTCCCAGATGTCTCAGTCCATTCCAGGGAAACCTGTTTTCTTCTGCACTGTCTCGACTTTCAAGCCGAGGATCGACTCACACCACGGTTGGCACGTGGGACAGCCTTGTGGGAAAGCCTCGTGAAAAAGCCTTCAGGGAAAGCCTCGAGGGAAAAGCCACAGATCCCTTGATCCACTCGATGGGAAGCATGACACTGCTGCTACAGCTCGGGAGGAAAGCACAAGTGGCATGCCACGACTCGAGACGAGGACTGACTCCCCTGGGGAGACTCCAGAAAGTACCCCAAAGATCCATGTCAGCACTGGAGAGGAATGCTCAGGTTCCGGCACCGGCTTCCACACATGGTCTTAGGCCCCGGCATCGATGGGAGAGGGAATGCCGAGAGGGCCCCGAGCAACTCGCATGGGGACTGGGCCTTTCCTGAGGCCACCAGAGCAGGTCCCTGAGGTCCCCATCGTAAGTCGAGAGGACCTGCCTGCAACTCGAGAATAATCCAGGAGGTTCCCCCTCCAGGCGAGATGAAGGCCCATTTCCGCTGAGGCGTCTCGAGGCTAATCACACCTAAACTCTGGTACTCCAAAGGGTCCTTCACACCCTTGCTGCAACTCAAGAAAGTTCTCCCGACATACCCGTCTCCACTCGAGAGGAAGCACGAGAGTCCCGCCCACATCCAGAGGAGCCCCGTTTCCGCCTCCTAGCTCGAGAGGAGGAATCCCTTTCCCTGCGTGGTAGGGAAAGCATCCCGGCATTCCCGTCGCATCTCAAGAGGAGGCGCTCTCCAAGGAAAGGCGAGAGGAACTCCAGGGGTCGTGCCACCATTCCAGAGTCCCCCAGATATCTCAGTCCATTCCAGGGAAACATGTTTTCCCTGCACTGCCTCGACTTTCATGCCGAGGATCGACTCACACCACGGTGGCACGTGGGACACCCCTGTGGGAAAGCCTCGTGGGAAAAGCCTCGTGGGAAACCCTCAAGCGAAAGCCACAGATAACTTGATCCATGCGAAGGGAAGCGTGGACACTGTCTGCTACTAGCTCGGGAGGAAAGCGCACGTGCATGCCCCCACTCGGACGTCGAGGACTGACTCCCCTGGGAGAGACTCCAGAAGTACCTCAAGATCCATGTCGGCACGGGAGAGGAATCCTCAGGTTCCAGCACCGGACTCCGCACAAGGTCTTATGACCCCGGCATCGACGGGTGCGGAATCCCGAGAGGCCCCCCGAGCAACTCGCATGGGGACTGGCCTTTCCTGAGGCCACCAGAGCGGGTCCTTGAGGTCCCCGTCGTAAGTCGAGAGCACCTGCCGCAACTCGAGAAACTTCCAGGAGGTTCTCCCATCCAGGCGAGATGAGGCCCCTTTTCCCCTGATGTGTCTCGAGTCTAATCACACCTAAACCTCTGGAACTTCCAAAGGGTCCTTCACACCCTTGCCTGCAACTCAAGAGGTTCCCTGATCATACCCGTCTTCCACTAGAGAGGAAGCAGCGAGAGTCCCACCCACATCCAGAGGAGCCACTTTTCCGCCTCCTAGCTCGAGAGGAGGGATCCTTTCCCTGCTGTGGTTGGGAAAGAATTCCCGGCATTCCCGTCGCATCTCAAAAGAGGAGGCCCTCTCCACAGGAAAGGCGAGAGGAAACTCCAGGGTCGTGCCCACCATTCCCCAGAGTCCCCCAGATGTCTCAGTCCATTCCAGGCGAAAACCAGTTTTCCCTGCACTGGCCTCCACTTTCAAGCCGAGGATCGACTCACACCACGGTGGCACGTGGACAGCCCTGTGGGAAAGCCTCGTGGTGAAAGCCTCATGGGAAAGCCCGAGGGAAAGCCACTGATCCCTTGATCCACGCGAGAGGGGAAGCGTGGACACTGCTGCTGCAGTTTGGGAGGAAAAGCGAAGCGTGCATGCCCCTACTTGAGACGAGGACTGACTCCCGTGGGGAACTCCGCAGTACCCCACAGTCCATGTCAGCACTGGAGAGGAATCCTCAGGTTCCAGCACGATCTCCACACAAGTTTTTAGGCCCTGGCATCGACTGAGAAAAAATCCCGAGAGGACCCCGAGGCAACTCGCATGGGACTGGCCTTTCCTGAGGCCACCAGAGCGGCTCCCTGAAGTCCCCGTCGTAAGTCGAGAAGCACCTGCCGCAAACTTGAGTACATCCAGGAGGTTTCTCCCTTCCAGGCGAGATGAGGCCCATTTCCGCTGAGGCGTCTCGAGGCTAATCACACCTAACCTTTGGAACTTCCAAAGGACCCTTCACACCCTTGCTGCAACTCAAGAAGTTCCCCGACATACCCGTCTCCACTCGAGAGGAAGCACCAGAGACCCGCCCACATCCATAGGAGCCCCGTTTCCGCCTCCTAGCTCGAGAGGAGGGATCCTTTCCCTGCGTGGTCGGGAAAGAATTCCCGGCGTTCCTGTCGCATCTCAAGAGGAGGCGCTCTCCACAGGAAAGGCGAGAGGAACTCCAGGGTCGTGCCACCATTCCCAGAGTCCCCCAGATGTCTCAGTCCATTTCAGGGAAACCTGATTTCCCTGCACTGCCTCGAATTTCTAGCCGAGGATCGACTCACACCACGATGGCACGTGGGACAGCCCTGTGGGAAAGCCTCGTGGGAAAGCCTCGAGGGAAAGCCACAGATCCCTTGATCCACGCGAAGGGAAGCGTTGCACTGCTGCTACAGCTCGGGAGGAAAGCGCACGTTCATGCCCCCACACAAGACGACGACTAACTCCCCTGGGGAGACTCCAGAAGTACCCCAAGATCCATGTCAGCACTGGAGAGGAAACCTCAGGTTCCGGCACCGACTCCACACAGGGTCTTAGGCCCCGGCATCGACGGGAGAGGAATCTCGAGAGGCCCCCGAGCAACTTGCATGGGGACTGGCCTTTCCTGAG
This sequence comes from Capra hircus, assembly GCF_001704415.2. Classification (NCBI taxonomy): domain Eukaryota; kingdom Metazoa; phylum Chordata; class Mammalia; order Artiodactyla; family Bovidae; genus Capra; species Capra hircus. The sequence continues at coordinate 6,148 of NW_017215869.1, forward strand.
GTCACCAGAGCGGGTCCCTGAGGTCCCCGTAGTAAGTCAAGAGCACCTGCCGCAACTCGAGAAAATCCAGGACGTTCTCCCCTCCAGGCGAGATGAGGCCCTTTTCCTCTGAGGCGTCTCGAGGCTAACCATACCTAACATCTGGAACTTCCAAAGGGTCCTTCACACCCTTGCTGCAACTCAAGAAGTTCTCCGACATACCTGACTCCACTCGAGAGGAAGCACGAGAATCCCGCCCACATCCAGAGGAGCCCCGTTTCCGCCTCATACCTCGAGGTCAGGTATCCTTTCCCTGCATGTTCGGGAAAGAATTCCCCGGTGTTCCCGTCGCATCTCATGAGGAGGCGCTCTCCACAGGAAAGGCGGAGGAACTCCAGGGTTGTGCCACCCATTCCAAGAGTCCCCCAGATATCTCAGTCTGCCGGGGTCCAGCCCCGCTGGATCCAGGGAATTCGACGGATGGACGGCGTTGTCGTGGAAAGTCTTTTTTATTTATTAATGTAAGATTAGATTAAGAAATTATAGTGTAGTAAGAAGATTAACTGGAGGAAAAGGGCTGAATAGCTTGGTTTACGTGGAAGACCAATAAAATTCCAGACAAGGAATTTTCACCATCTACGTTGGGCCACCAGCCCCTGCTTGAATATCTAAGGGTGCCTCGCCTTAAGCTCCCTTTCGTGCAGGTCTTAACAGCCAGGCAAGTAAGTAGACCTGGCGAGCCTCCGCGCCCCTGGTGGAGATTCAGCCTTAAGTTAAAGTAAAAAGCAGAGAGAAGGAAAGGGAGAGAAGAAGAAAGAGAGAAAAAGACACGGGGGGAGCCTGAGTCCCAAGAAACCAGGCCGAGAGACTAGTTCGAGAAACTGGTCCGAGAAACTGCCCCCATCCTTTATTGTTCATAAAGCCTTTTATACTTTTGATAAAACATGGAGTTCAATGGGTAACACAAAATTATGTAGCGTTCGCCACCCCAGACTCTTTCTGTACATCATTTTGTATACAAAAGGTCTCTGGTGATTTACATTATCTTCTGGCCAAGAGGCTTGTTAAACACTTTTTGGCTCTCTTCCTTAATGAATGTTAATTTTGTTTCCTCTGAAGTGTTTTTCTTTAATCTGCATTTCCTTAAAGCATTAAAGTTACATCTCTATAGAACAAAGGTGCAGTGGGTTATAACAAAGAAGGTACTTAACTCAAAGATCTAATGTTGCTAATACCAGGTCTACTACTTGTTTTTTTAATATACCAACTCTATCTAAAAATAAAGGATATGAAAATTTAGCAGCAAGCATTGACCCAAAAAATGAAACTTTTAATCAGTCCTATTATAAAGATTTTGACTCCTCGGATGCCCCTACATTCCTAGGATGCTTTAAGCTTCCTGTGCCTCCTGGGGAAAGGAGGCCTCAAACAATCACATGCCCAGCTGTACGAGTCCTGCAGGCAGGCTAGAAAGCATTCAGAGGGGTTTTTGGATTGAAACACTCTTTCAAATGCAGAAGACTAAAAGCCCTGAATTGACTTTTTCCAGAAAATGTCAGAAGAGTGGAAAAGCAGAGCAAAAAAGCCGGCAGATTTTTGTTGGGGTACGTGCGTTAGGAACTTCCAGAGGGGTCCCTGAAGTCTGAACACACCATGCCTATGTCAGCTTTCTTCCTCATGACGTTATCACGGGCGGGAGTCCTCATACTGGCTCCCAGCATCAGTCCAATTCAGAGGAACCTGTTTTCCCTGCACTGCCTCGACTTTCACGCTGAGGATCAACTCACACCACCCGGTGGCACGAGGGAAAGCCCTGTGAGAAAGCCTCGTGGGAAAGCCTCCAGGGAAAGCCACAGATCCCTTGATCCACACGACGGGAAGCGTGACCCTGCTGCTACAGCTCGGGAGGAAAGCACACGTGCGTGCCCTCACTTGAGAGGAGGATTGACTCTCCAGGTGAGACTCCAGAAGAACCCCAATATCCATGTCAGCACTGCTGAGGAAACCTCAGGTTCCGGCCCCGAATCCACACAAGTTGTTCGGCCCGGGCATCAACAGGAGAGTTATCAAGAGAAGCCCCCCAGCATCTGGCATGGGGACTGGACTTTGATGAAGCCACCAGAGCGGGTCCCTGAGGTCCCCGTCGTAAGTCGGGAGCACCTGCCGCAACTCGAGAAAATCCAGGAGGTTCTCCCCTCCAGGCGAGATGAGGCCCATTTCCAATGAGGGGTCTCGAGGCTAATTACATCTAATCTCTGGAACTTCCAAAGGGTCCTTCACACCCTTGCTGCCAACTCAAGAAGTTCCCCGAACATTCCCATCTCCACTCGAGAGGAAACACGAGGGTCCTGCCCACATCCAGAGTAGCCCCGTTTCATCCTCCTAGCTAGAGATGAGGGATCCTTTCCCTGCTTGGTCGGGAAAGAATTTCCGGCATTCCCGTCGCATCTCAGGTGGAGGCGCTCTCCACAGGAAGGGAGAGAGGAACTCCATGGTCGTGCCACCATTCCAAGCGTCCCCAGATGTCTCAGTCCATTCCAGAGGATCTTGTTTTTACAGAGTGCCTTAAACTTTCATGCCGAGGATCGCCTCACACCACGGTGGCACGGGGGAAAGCCCTGTGGGAAAGCCTCGTGGGAAATCCTCTAGGAAAAGCCTAGAGGAAAAGCCACAGATCCATTGATCCACGCGACGGGAAGCATGACACTGCTGCTACAGCTCGGGAGGAAAGAGCATGCGCATGCCCCCACTCGAGACGAGGACTGATTCCCCTTGGAGACTTCAGAAGTATCCCAAAAACATGTCAGCACTGGAGAGGAATACTCAGGTTCTGGCCCCCACTCCACCGAAGGTCTTGGGCCCCGGCATCTACCGGTGAGGAATCCCGAGAGGCCCTCTAGCAACTCGCATGGGGACTGGTCTTCCTAAGGCCAACAGAACGGGTCCCTGAGGTCCCCGTCGTAAGTCGAGAGCACCTGCCACAACTCGAGAAAATGAAGGAGATTCTCCCCTTCAGGCAAGATGAGGCCCATTTCCACTGAGACGTCTCGAGGCTAATCACACCTAACCTCTGGAACTTCCAAAGGGTCCTTCACACCCTTGTTGCAACTCAAGAAGATCCAGGAGAGACCCGTCGCCACTACATAGGAATCACCAGGGTACCACCCACATCCAGAGGAGCCCCAATTCCCCCTCCTAGCTCAATGTGAGGGATGCTTTCCCTGATTGGCCGGGAAAGAATTCCTGTCGTACCTGTCGCATCTCCAAGAGGAGGCACGCTCCACAAGAAAGGTGAGAGGAACTCCAGGGTCGTTCCACCATTCCAAGAGTCCCCCAGATGTCTCAGTCCTTTCCAGAGGAACTTGTTTACCCTGCACTGCCTCGACGTTCACGCGGAGGACCGACTCACACGATGGTGGCACGTGGGACAGCCCTGTGGGAAAGCCTCGTGGGAAAGTCTCGTGGGAAAGCCTCGAGGGAAAACAAGAAACCCCTTGATCAACCCAACGGGAAAATTGACTCTGCTCCTAATGCTCGGGAGAAAAGCGCACGTGCATGCCCCCATTGGAGACGAAGATGACTCCCCTGTGGAGACTCCAGTAGTACCCAAGATCCATGTCAGCACTGGAGAGGAAACCTCAGGTTCGGGCACCGACTCCAAACAAGGTCTTAGGCCCCGTCATCGACCGGAGAGGAATCCCGAGAGGCCCCTTAGCAACTCGCAAGTGGACTGGCATTTCCTGAGCGGACCAGAGCGGGTTACATAAGTCCTGGTCGTAACTGGAGAGCACCTGCTGAAACTCGAGAAAATCCAGGAGGTTCTCCCCTGCAGGCGAGATGAGGCCCATTTCTGCTGAGGCGTCTCGAGTCTAATCACACCTAACCTCTGGAACTTCCAAAGGGTCCTTCACACCCTTGCTGCAACTCAAGAAGTTCCCCGACATACCCGTCTCCACACGAGAGGAAGCACCAGAGACCCGCCCACATCCAGAGGAGCCCCGTTTCCGCCTCCTAGCTCGAGAGGAGGGATCCTTTCCCTGCGTAGTCAGGAAAGAATTCCTGGCGTTCCTGGCGCATCTCAAGAGGAGGCGCTCTCCACAGGAAAGGCGAGAGGAACTCCAGGGTCGTGCCACCATTCCCAGAGTCCCCCAGATGTCTCAGTCCATTCCAGGGAAACCTGATTTCCCTGCACTGCCTCGAATTTCTAGCCGAGGATCGACTCACACCACGATGGCACGTGGGACAGCCCTGTGGGAAAGCCTCGTGGGAAAGCCACGAGGGAAAGCCACAGATCCCTTGATCCAAGCGAAGGGAAGCGTGACAGTTCTGCTACAGCTCGGGAGGAAAGCGAACGTGCATGCCCCCACTCGAGACGAGGACTGACTCCCCTGGGGAGACTCCAGAAGTACCGCAAGATGCATGTCAGCACTGGAGAGGAATCCTCAGGTTCCGCACCGACTCCACACAAGGTCTTAGGCCCCGACGTCGAAGGGAGAGGGAATCCCGAGAGGCCCCCGAGCAACTCGCATGGGGATGGCCTTTCCTGAGGCCACCAGAGCGGGTCCCTGAGGTCCCCGTCGTAAGTCAAGAGCACCTGCCGCAACTCGAGAAAATCCAGGAGTTCTCCCCTCCAGGCGAGATGAGGCCCATTTCCGCTCAGGCGTCTCGAGGCTAATCACACCTAACCCCTGGAACTTCCAAAGGGTCCTTCACACCCTTGCTACAACTCTAGAAGTTCCCCAACATACCTGACTCCACTCGAGAGGAAGCACGAGAGTCCCGCCCACATCCAGAGGAGCTCCGTTTCCGCCTCGTACCTACGCGGTCAGGTATCCTTTCCCTGTATGTTCCGGAAAGAATTCCCGGTGTTCCCGTCGCATCTCATGAGGAGGCGCTCTCCACAGGAAAGGCGAGAGAAACTCCAGTGTCGTGCCATCATTCCAAGAGTCCCCAGATATCTCAGTGTGCCGGGTCCAGCCCCGCTGGATCCAGGGAATTCGATGGATGGACGGCGTTGACGTGGAAAGTCTTGTGTATTTATTAATGTAAGATGAGATTAAGAAATTATAGGGTAGTAAGAAGATTAACTGGAGGAAAAAGGCTGAATAGCTAGGTTTACAAGGAAGGCCAATAAAATTCCCGACAAGGAATTTTCTGGCGGACTCTGGGAATGGTGGCACGACCCTCGAGTTCCTCTTGCCTTTCCTGTGGAGAGCGCCTTCTTGAGATGCGCTGGGAACGCCGGGAATTCTTTCCCGACCACGCAGGGAAAGGATCCCTCCTCTCGAGCTAGGAGGCGGAAACGGGGCTCCTCTGGATGTGGGCGGGACTCTCGTGCTTCCTCTCGAGTGGAGACGGGTATGTCGGGGAACTTCTTGAGTTGCAGCAAGGGTGTGAAGGACCCTTTGGAAGTTCCAGAGGTTAGGTGTGATTAGAATCGAGACGCCTCAGCGGAAATGGGCCTCATCTCGCCTGGAGGGGAGAACCTCCTGGATTTTCTCGAGTTGCGGCAGGTGCTCTCGACTTACGACGGGGACCTCAGGGACCCGCTCTGGTGGCCTCAGGAAAGGCCAGTCCCCATGCGAGTTGCTCGGGGCTCTCGGGATTCCTCTCCCTCGATGCCGGGGCCTAAGATCTTGTGTGGAGTCGGTGCCGGAACCTGAGGATTCCTCTCCAGTGCTGACATGGATCTTGGGGTACTTCTGGAGTCTCCCCAGGGGAGTCAGTCCTCGTCTCGAGTGGGGCATGCACGTGCGCTTTCCTCCCGAGCTGTAGCAGCAGTCTCACGCTTCCCTTCGCGTATATCAAGGGATCTGTGGCATTCCCACGAGGCTTTCCCACAGGGCTGTCCCACGTGCCACCGGGTGTGAGTCGATCCTCGGCTTGAAAGTCGAGGCAGTGCAGGAAAACAGGTTTCCCTGGAATGGACTGAGACATCTGGGGGACTCTGGGAATGTGGCACGACCCTGGAGTTCCTCTCGCCTTTCCTGTGGAGAGCGCCTCCTCTTGAGATGCGACGGGAACGCGGGAATTCTTTCCCGACCACGCAGGGAAAGGATCCCTCCTCTCGAGCTAGGAGGCGGAAACGGGGCTCCTCTGGATGTGGGCGGGACTCTCGTGCTTCCTCTCGAGTGGAGACGGGTATGTCGGGGAACTTCTTGAGTTGCAGCAAGGGTGTGAAGGACCCTTTGGAAGTTCCAGAGTTAGATGTGATTAGCCTCTAGACGCCTCAGCGGAAATGGGCCTCATCTCGCCTGGAGGGGAGAACCTCCTGGATTTTCTCGAGTTGCGGCAGGTGCTCTCGACTTACGACGGGACCTCAGGGACCCGCTATGGTGGCCTCAGGAAAGCCAGTCCATGCGAGTTGCTCGGGGCCTCTCGGGATTCCTCTCCGTCGATGCTGGGGCCTAAGACCTTGTGTGGAATCGGTGCCGGAACCTGAGGATTCCTCTCCAGTGTTGACATGGATCTTGGGGTACTTCTGGAGTCTCCCAGGGGAGTCAGTCCTCGTCTCGAGTGGGGCATGCACGTGCGCTTTCCTCCCGAGATGTAGCAGCAGTGTCACGCTTCCCTTCGCGTGCATCAAGGGATTTGTGGCTTTCCCTCGAGGCTTTCCCATGAGGCTTTCCCACGAGGCTTTCCCACAGGGCTGTCCCACGTGCCACCGTGGTGTGAGTCGATCCTCGACTTGAAAGTTGAGGCAGTGCAGGGAAAACAGGTTTCCCTGGAATGGACTGAGACATCTGGGGGACTCTGGAATGGTGGCACGACCCTGGAGTTCCTCTCGACTTTCCTGTGGACAGCGCCTCCACTTGAGATGCGACGGGAACGCGGGGAATTCTTTCCCAACACGCAGGGAAAGGATCCCTCCTCTCAAGCTAGGAGGCGGAAATGGGGCTCCTCTGGATGTGGGCGGGACTCTCGTGATTCCTCCGAGTGGAGACGGGTATGTCGGGGAACTTCTTGAGTTGCAGCAAGGGTGTGAAGAACCCTTTGTAAGTTCCATAGGTTAGATGTGATTGGCCTCAAGACGCCTCAGCGGAAATGGGCCTCATCTCGCCTGGAGGGGAGAACCTCCTGGATTTTCTTGGGTTGCGGCAGGTGCTCTCGACTTCCGACTGGGACCTCAGAGACCCGCTCTGCTGGCCTCAGGAAAGGACAGTCCCCATGCGAGTTGTTCGGGGCCTCTCGGATTCCTCTCCGTTGATGCCGGGGCCTAAGACCTCGTGTGGAGTCGGTCCGGAGCCTGAGGATTCTCTCCAGTGCTGACATGGAACTTGGGGTACTTCTGGAGTCTCCCCAGCGGAGTCAGTCCTCGTCTCTAGTGGGGGCATGCACGTGCGCTTTCCTCCCGAGCTGTAGCAGCAGTGTCGCGCTTCCCTTCCCATGGATCAAGGGATCTGTGGCTTTCCATTCCGTCTTTCTTTCCAGGAGGCTTTCCCTAGGGCTGTCCCACGTGCCACCGTGGT
>NW_017215870.1:0-13594 GCF_001704415.2 Capra hircus
CATTCAGGTATGACATAAATCAAATCCCTTAGGATTATTAGTGGAAGTGACAAATAGATTGAAGGGATTAGATCTGATAGAGTGCCTGAAGAACTATGGACAAAAGTTCATGGCATTGTACAGGAGGCAGTGATCAAGACCATCCAAGAAAGAAAATGCAAAAAGGCAAAATGATTCTCTGAGGAGGCCTTACAAATAGCTGAGATGGCAGATTAGCACCTCAAAATAGCCATCTCATCAGGGGCAGGATGTCACGTTCTTCTGTGAATCAGAGATGGTTGGACATGAGGAAACAAAGTAAAAAGATCATTTAATTCTTGTGAATATCTTATAAAGCACAAGCCTCATGCTGGGAGATGTTAGTTTCACTTCCTTATAACCCTTCACAGGTGGGCAGCGTCAGGCTATCTCCTTGAGGCAGGCCATTGTGCATGCCTGCAGTAACAAAAGCAGCAAGATAAGGATTAAAGTCACAGAAGCAGATCCAGTATGAGTTCAAAATTAACCTTCCTGATTACAGTATCAAGATAGCAGGAATGAGCTGGATTTTTATTAAATGGTGTTCATAATGTGATGATCCAGTGGTTAAAACTCCATGCTCCCAATGCAGGGGCATAGGTTCGATCTTTGTCAAAAGCTAAGATCCTACATGCCACAAGGCGCTACCAAAATTTAAAAAACAGTTTAAGAGCAATATATGGACTTCCCTGGTGGCTCAGATGGTAAAGGATCTGCCTGCAATGTGGGAGACCGGGGTTCAATCCCTGGGTCCAAAAGATCCCTGGAGAAAGGGAATGGAACCCACTCCAGTATTTTTGCCTGGAGAATTCCATGGACAGAGGAGCCTGGCATGCTATAGTCCATAGGGTCAAAAGAGTTGGACACAGCTGAGTGATTAACGCTACATTACAAATACTGTGTAAGAAAAGGGGAAGCAAATGTAAACAGTGAGAACAGCAGCTCCCATTCAGAGTCTACATGCACAAAATTTTCTCTCTCACACACATGTGTGTATACACACATAAAAGGTATGTAAGTTATTCTTCATGAGTATCCTCGATGTCAAATTCCTCACTTTTTGTTGGTAAAGCTGAAGCTTGGGGATGAAACAGCTGTCCTTAATATCTGGAGCTCAAGTTCAGATCTGCTTCTGCACAACTCTAGACTCCATGCTTGTCCTCGTGCTGTGCTGACTTGAGTAAGTTTAAAAGAAAGAACTTTTCAAAAAGCAGGTGATGGATGAAGGTGGAAGGTGGATGCGGAATAAACAGATCTTAGGCATTTCCTCTTTACCTCATATCCAGCTCCTGATGCCCACATCAGACCCCAAAGACCCAGGCCAGGTGTGAGTGTTTCTCTCATGACCTTGCTTTCTGGTGAAGCTCAGCCATGTCTTTCTCTCCCACATTTGAGCATCTCTGGAGAAGAGCAGCTGTGGACAGTGGCTACCATTCAGCATTTTCCTCAGGGGCCATCATTCTCCTGAGGGGCAATGCTTGCTGCAGCCACATGGCATGACTGGACCAGTAACGTGCACAGGTTCTGAGGCTTCCCTCACCCTGGACCATCCATGCAGCAGATTCTGTGAGAAGGGGCCCTGCAGACTGGGCTGCACAGCGATTCTTCTGTATGTGATGAGACAAATGTTTACAAAGATGGACTGCTCTCCTGTTTGCATGGTCAGGACAGAGAGTTGGGGCCCCTGGTGCCCTTTCTCTCCTTGGCAGGAAGGTGGCCTAGGGCAGAGGAGTAGCGAGAGGGGAGTCCTGGACCCAGCTGTGTCACTTGCCTGCTGTCACTTTGAACACGTCCTGTTACCTGCCTGAGGTTTCCACAGCAAAATGAGGACACTGGTTCAGCGGTTTTCCAAGAGGTTTTGTTGCTGCTCTGAAATGTCCTCTATGACTGATTAGCTGGCAGCACTTGGGAACCATTTAATGAGTTATGAGAGCCTCTGCTTATCTGCTTTTGAATCCATGTGTCGGTGGATGGACATAGATGGTCACAGGTAGTAGAGGTGTCTAGAGTTATTTTGGGCTTCCTTGGTGGCTCAGTGGTAATCTGCTTGCAATGCAGGATCCCTGGGTCGGGAAGATCCCCTGAAGGAGGGCATGGCAACCTACTCTAGGACTCTTGCCTGAAGAATTCCATGGACAGAGGAGCCTGGAAGGTCACAGTCCATGTGATCGCACAGAGTCAGACACAGAAAGCGACTAAGCCGCAGCAGCGGCAGCAGAGTTATCTTGGCCTGAAGATACAGAGACCACACGTGTAGTAGAAAAGGTTTGACCTTTAGAGAAAAATAGTCCCAGATAGTAACTCCAGATGTTTGTCTCAGTTTCTTCTCTTATTACGTGGTGGAGGGGTGGGATTACCCTAAAGGCTACAGGCCATGCCTGTGCAATGCAAACAAGTCAGGGTTTCAGTTAATGGTAGCAACTGTTACTAACACAGCCTTTTTCTCTTCATTCATCCATACTTAAATGCATATTATTTCTCCTTACAGTTCTCCCTGTGCTCACATCTGCCTAATCTTGGAGGAAAAAAATAGTTTAAAAAAACAAATTTTTTGTATTACATTAAACAGATCTAATTGAAAGTAAACCTTTAAGCTTATTGAGCTGAAAACTTTTCTGTAATAAAATAGGGAGATATGAAGTAATCACACTGGGAATATAAATTCAGGCTGATGAGATAACTCCAAGGTCCAGGAGTCAGCAGGCTCAGGGATTGAGTCTCAGTTTCCCTATTTACTAGGAGTGTGATCAGTCACCAAATAGCAAGCTATCAATTCCTGTCCTTTTTCCATTTATGGAGGGTTTTCCTACACTTTAGATTCTCACAGCATCCTTGAGGTTAGTGACTCTTGTTTCTGCAGCACATTCTGTAGAACAGGAAAGTGAGACTTAGGAGATCAAAGAACTTGTTTATCATGGAGACCCCGGTGTGCCACTTGCTTCCTCCCCAAATTTGCTAAAGTAGAGACAAAGAAATGAGTGCTGCTTGTCTGTGCCAGGATCTGTCCAGTGATAATTACAGGCAGCCTAAAATTTCTAATATCATAACTGTGTAACTTAAACTTTATTGTTATTTTGTGGTTTTGGGGATGTTCTTGTCATCTTTTTTTAATTTCCCCAGGTACTCTCGGGAAAATTAACAGATTTGTCTATTTATTTCTTAAATAGTATTCAGATAAAAGTTATGATAGATTCCCAATTCTCAAATCAAAGCTTCACATCCTTCTTAACTTTGAGTGTTTTCTGCTTCCATGGGCAAGCGTCTACTTGGTTTAGCTGATCTGCCGCGTGTTCCTTGAGTACACTGTTTCCCTTTAGTTTTTCCTGCCCAGCCTGCTTTTTTTTTTTTTTTTTTTGCTGTTTTCTTGTATAGTTCTTGTCTGTCACTCTCTATGACTGGTCTTAAGTATCACTGTGAAGACTCCAGTCAGGTCTTATTCCTTCTGTGGAAGTGGGAAGCTGACATCATGTTCAGCAAAATTGGAAATTTAAGACACACTCATTCCCTGATGAAACTAGTCCTGTGCCTTCACCACCCTGGCCACTAGCTCTCATACCTGTGTCTCTAGCACAGACCTTCACACTTGCATGTCCAGCTGCACCGTGATATCACCATGATATCATCTCACCTTGTCCACAAGTGAAGTCTCCTAAACCGACATCTACCATCTTCCCCAACTCAGTAAATGGAGACCCTGTCCTCCCCCTTCCTCATGTCTCAGACACCACAGTCCTCCTCTTCTCTTACAGCCCACTGCCATCCCATCAGCAGGTCTTACAGACTCCACCTTCCAAGTGTGTCTGGAGTGTGGCCCCTGTGGCTCCATCCTGCTGCTCCCACTCTGGTCCTGACCACCATCATTTATCCCCTGGATTATTCCAGTTGCCTCCTCACTTGTAGTCACCCTCACCCATTCCCCCTTACTGCCTGTTTTTCACAAAGCATAGAAGTGATTCTTTAAAAAACCGCAGACCAGGTCAGTCCTCCTCTCCCCTTCCCCTGTTACTGGGAGTAATGCAAGGGCTCCTCCTGCTCTGTCTCTGCCCTCACTCCCCTCATTCTTACTCTGCTCTCCTGCCTCCTTGTCCTGAACCTTGGGCATCTCCCCCATGTCCCCTGCACTCGCCCATCCCTCTGTGTGCAGCAGCCTCTCCAGGTCTGCCTGAGTCCCTCCTCCTCCCCAGATCTGCTCACACCCTCTCTGAGCAGAGCCCTCACACCCCAGTGTGGACTCGCTTCCCTCCTTTACTCTCCATCCCCCTTAGCCAGCTTGCTTTTCCTTTCTGTCCTCAGTATTTACACTCAGGTTAATTTCTTATATCATCCATCCCCACTATGGAAAAACTCTAGAACTTTGTTTCTTTCTGACTGAATTCATCATGCCCTGAATAATGTGGTGTAATGCATAAATGCTGTGAAAAACTATAGAATGAAAACAAATGAGAAACCAAAGAGGTTTTTTGTTGTTGTTGTTGTTCAAGGCTATATTTAGTCACTATGAAACATTCCCATTGCCCTTCATCAAATACTTGTATGAAGAGCTGGTCTAAAGGATTAGGAGGATGGGAATTCCCTGGTGGTTCAGTGGTTAGGGCTCCATGCTTTCATGGCTGAGATTGTGGGTTCATTCCCTAGTCAGAGAACTAAGATCCCACAAGCTACATGGTTTGGCTAAAAAAATAAAATAAAAAAAAAAGGATGAGAGGAAAGTGAAAGTTGCTCATTCATGTCTGACTCTTTGCGACTCCATAGACTATATAGTCCATGGAATTCTCCAGGCCAGAATACTGGAGTGGGTAGCCTTTCCCTTCTCCAGGGGGATCTTCTCAACCCAGGAATCGAACTGGGGTCTCTTGCATTGCAGGTGGATTCTTTACCAGCTGAGCCACAAGGGAAGCCCAAAATACTGGAGTGGGTAGCCTATCCCTTCTCCAGGGGATCTTCTCAACCCAGGAATCAAACTGGGGTCTCCCGATTGCAGGCAGATTCTTAACCAACTGAGCTATGAGAGGAGGAGAACACATTTTAAATTTATTCTCTTTCCCTTTTCTATCTCTACATAGGATTTACAGCTTCTGGAGGATGGAGATCAAACTGTGATAGGAGACAGAGGAACCCCGCTGAGTGAAGGACAGAAAGCCCGGGTCAGCCTCGCCAGGTAAATGGGGTTTCAGTTGCCATCCTCCCCTCCCCCTCCGCAGCTCCTAGTGGTCATGAGCACACAGACCGGGCTCATTGGGTGGGCCTGTATGAAGCAGGGTCTTGGTTCTTTCCATGGACTCTGGAATGAACCTGCAGTTGTTGGACACCATCATGATTCAGAGATGAGACCCCAGGGACTGTGAAGTGTCCTCTCCTGACATCTGTCTACGTTTTCTAGAGCCGTGTATCAGGATGCAGACATCTACCTCCTGGATGATCCATTCAGTGCAGTGGATGTAGAAGTCAGCAGGCACTTGTTCGAAGAGTGAGTTTGCTCCTGTGTTTCTATCATCTCTGCTTTCCAGGAACCCTATAGAGATCAGGGAAGAGAGCTCAGAAAAGCCTTTGTGCTTCAGGAGACTCAGCTCACTCTGCCCTCATGCCCCTCCCTTCCCTCCTTCCCTCCACAGAAATCCATCGTAGAGAAATCTTGCATCATGATGAGGTCAAGAAAGGACAATACAGAAGGTGTTCCAGTGTGTGGAGACCAGTGGGGTCTGTGCTTCAGGGAGTGAGGGATAAATGGCAGATTCCCCCTGCTAATTGCAGTTGATGGATCCAGACCCCAGGAATAAGAAAGATGACATACAATTTTTAAGTCAGAGAACAGGACTTGGTAACCTGGTACTTGGCTGGCAGTTCTTTTCCACATCATTTTTTTTCTTTTATTTATTTATATTTTTAATTGAAGGATAATTGCTTTACAGTATTTTGTGTTTTCTGTCATACATCAACAAGAATCAGCCATAGTTACATCCATGTCCCCTCCTCCCAAACCTCCCTCCCAGCCTATTTATGCTTTGTCACCGAGCCCCTGTTTGAGTTCCTTGAGTCATAAAACAAATTCCCATTGGCCATCTATTTTACCTTTGGTAATCTGTTTCCATGCTACTCTCTCCATACATCTCACCCTCTCCCTCCTTCCCTCACCCCCGTGTCCTTAGGTCTTTTCTATATGTCTGTTTCTCCATTGCTGTCCTGAACATAAATTCATCAGTACCATCTTTTTAGATTCCATGTATATGTATTAGTATACAATATTTATATTTCTCTTTCTGACTTAATTCACTCTGTATAATAGGCTCTAGGTTCGTCCATCTCATTAGAACTGACTTGAATGCATTCCTTTTTATGGCTGAGTAGTATTCCATTGTATATATGTACCACAGCTTCTTTATCTGTTAATCCTCCATCATTTTTTTAAGTGAGAAGCAAAGTTTTCAGTACTGACTGGAAAGACCCTTGGTTTATGCTTTTACTCTGTAGGTTTGAAAATAGTAAAGTCTAGAATTTAAGAATGATTTATTCTACATCAGAGTCTGTTCTCTAGGTCTGTAAATCTGGTTTTGTTTTGTAGATAGTTTCATTTTTGCAATATTTTATATTCACATATTAATGATATCATATGATATTTGTCTTTCTTTTTCTGACTTACTTCACTTAGTGTGATGATCTCCAGGTCCAACCATGTTTCTGAAAATGGCGTTCGTTCTTGCTTTCTTTATCCATTCAGCTGTCAGTTGACATTTAGGTTGTTCCCTTGTCTTGGGTGTTGTGAATAGTGCTTCTATGAGCATAGAGGTACATGTGTCCTTTTGTGGTTTTGTCTGGATATATGCCTAGGAGTGAGATTGTTAGATTATAGGGTAATTCTATTTTTAATTTTCTGAGGAACCACCAAACTGTTTTCCATACTGCCTCTACCAACTTACATTCCCACCAACAGTGTAGGAAAGCTTTATTTTCTTTGTATCCTTTCTAGCCATTGTTATTTTAATGATGGCCATTCTGACTGGTATGAAGTGGTACATCACTGTAGTTTTGATTTGCATTTCTCTAATAATTCATAATGTTGAACATCTTTTCATGTGCCTATTGGCCAACTGTATATATATATATATATCCTTTGGAGAAATGTCTATTTAGTTCTTCTGCTAATTTTTCAGTTGGGTTGTTTGTTTTGTTTTTGTTATTGAATTGTATGAAATGTTTGTATATTTTGCAGATTACCCCCTTGTCCGTTGCATCATTTGGAAATATTTTCTCCCATTCCGTATGTTGTCTTTTTGTTTTCTGATGGTTTTCTTTGCTGTGCAAAAGCTTGTACATTTGATTAGGTCCCATTTGATTATTTTGTTTTCATTTCTATTGCTTGGGAGATTAAGCTAAGAAAAAGTAGATATTATTTATGACAGAGAATATTTTACCTGTGTTCTCTTCTAGAAGTTTTATGGTGTCATGTTTTAAGTTTAAGTCGTTAAGTCATTTTAAGCTTATATTTGTGGGTGGTGAGAGGTGTGTTCTAACTGCATTGATTTACAAGCCTGTGTCTCTGCCTTTGTGTCTTAGTCTCCTCTTCCTCTAAGCACCCCATCAGGTTAAATTAGGCCCAGAGTAATTAAGGGTAACAGTTACTTCTTTAAAGTCCCTGTTATGAAATTCTAAGGTACTAATGGCTAAGATGTCAACAAGTGAATTTGAGGGGACATGACTGATTTACAGCAGGTCCAGAATAACAAAGTAGAAACTTCAGCAGAGTCAGCAGATGTGTGAGGAGCTCTGACCTCTGGACACGAGGAGCTGGGATTCCACGTCAACTAAGCAGAGGTTGAACCTGCCCGTATGAAAAACATGCTTAGTGCTGGCATGAGGAGAGTTGTGGAGATGAATTTTGGTGATGACTGCACAGCAATGTGAATGTGCTTAACGCCACTGAACTGTATGCTTAAAATTAAATTTCATGTTAGGTATATTTTACCACAGGATTTCCCTGGTAGCTCAGTGATAAAGAATCCACCTGCCAAGCAGGAGATGCAGGTTGGATTCCTGGGTTGGGAAGATCCCCTGGTGAAGGAAATGGCAGCCCACTCAAGTATTCTTGCTTGGAGAATCCCAGGAACAGAGGAATCGGGTGGGCTACAGTCCATGGGGTCGCAAAGAGTCAGCAATAACTTAGGGACTGAACAACATCAACAACATATTTTACCACAATTAAAACCTGCATAGTAGAATCGAATCTTTCAGAACCCGAGGTAGCAGAGGAGCTGACACATGGCAGGGCCTCCAGCTCTCTAATCTGGCCCCCTTTCCCATCCTCTTTGATCCTGACTGGATGAATTTTCCCTTAGAGAAGTGCCTTGTGACTTGTCATGAGTTCAGTGACTGGGGCTAGTGCTGTGACAGGGATTTCCCCCCCCACCCTCCTGGCTTTATGAGTAGCTTAGGCTCCCTCTTCCCAGGACCCTGACCTGAAACTACAAATGGCTGTCACCCCACTTTATGTGAGGCTGCACAAGTTCTCCATCATTTCCTGAAGAGTTTCTGCTGGCCATCACATCTGTGTCATGGGAGGGAAGAGGGACATTCTGATTGCTGAGAACAGTGTGCTGATCACAGTAGTCCTCCCAAGTTCTTATTCGAGCACAGGAAGTATTTGTAAAGTTTTCTTAAACATTTTGGGTTTAATGACTTGAAAGTACACTCGATGGAAGCAAGCTTGTTTAGATTGTTGCTTGCTAATCACAGCCACATTCTCTAGGGAAACCCAAAGTAGAGAGCATGAAGGCAGTTTATGAATCTCTCAGCAGCAAGGTGAGAATGTTCTCTAGTTAGAAAGTTGGATGGAATAATATGCTATGAGTGATGGTGGGCATGTCGAAGCTTAGTAATGGGGTTATTGTTCAGTCGCTCAGTCGTGTCCAACTCTTTGCGACCCCATGAACTGCAGCTCACCAGGGAGTATTTTGTATTAGTAATGGGGATTGTTTTATATTACAGGTGAATGAATTACACTCTACCTTCTGTTAACAGTTTCCTTCAGTTGTGAATATACATCCACGTTTATTAAGGTTCTGTGAATTTACATCTATATGTTGCAGACATTGTGTGGGTCTGTCACCTACAGAAGGTTAGAGGCCTTAGGGGAACTGATGCAGTGTTACCTGTGTCTAACTTGGATTTTAACATGTTTCAGCCCCACATCAGCAGGCCCTGCCTCCTGTGTCATCAGGTCTTCGGGTCTGTCCTGATCAGACTCCCACACTGCTGTCTACACAGCTCACCCCCCTGCTCCAAGCCCTTCACAGACCCCCAGCCACGTCAGGATGCAGCGCCAGGTCCTCAGAGAACAGGCTTCTTTGCCGTCTGCGCCCACCAGCCTTTCCAGCTGTGCTGGCTTTGTGGGGCCCTTTCTCACTCCTCCCTGGAGAAGGGAATGGCTACCCACTCCAGTATTCTTGCCTGGAGAACTCCATGGATAGAGGCGCCTGGCAGGCTACAGTCCATTAGGTCACAAAGAGTCAGACATGACTCAAGCAACTGACACTTTCATTTTCACTTTTTTCCCACCCCTGTCTATCTGTGTATTCTGGTCCCTCTGTCCCCAAGCTAGGGAACAGTGTGCCAGGGCACAGAAAGAAGGTGAAAAACGGGCCTTGCAGTTCCCCCTGCTCCTCCAGTGGGGTACCTGTGCCCCCTGTCTTCCCACAGCCCACACGAGGGCGGCACTTGACCATTTATGAGTACGCCCCGCCAAGCCCCCATAAGCTGTGAATGCAGGAAGGTGCCTCAGCCGGGCTTGTTCAGTCCCAGGACCCTGCACCTCCTGTGTCTTCTTCCAGGGATGTTTCCCCAGAGAGTCTCAGCGCTCCCGTGTCTCCCTATCTAAGATAGCAGCCCCCCTGTCTTTTCCTTCACAGCACATGTCATGGCCTGAAAAGGGCATTTTCTATACTCGTTCTGTGTGTCCCCATTTACATGGTATATAGAGTTGTCTCCTGTCTTGACCAGCGGGTGTTTCCTTGGCATGTAGGACAGTGCCTGGCTCCTCAACAACCTCTGCTGACTGGATGAATGAAGGTGGGGACTCTGTCTTTTTTGTTTTATTTGGTACACATCCCTGTACCATTGGATGTATCCACTCTTAACGCAGTCTGTTATAGAATTATACATGGTATTATACTTCCTGGTGTACTTCCAGACTGGTGTATTTCCATGCTTCTAGACTTCCCTGGTGGCTCAGATGGTAAAGCGTCTGCCTACAATGTGGGAGACCCAGGTTCGATCCCTGGGTCAGGAAAATCTCCTGGAGAAGGAAATGGCAACTCACTCCCAGTACTTTTGCCTGGAAAATCCCATGGGCAGAGGATCCTGGTAGGCTAGAGTCCATGGGATTGCAAAGAGTCAGACATGACCAAGGGACTTCACTTTTGTATGGTTATTATAAGATTAACCCAGCCCTTACATAGGAATAACAGTTAAATAACTGACTGTTGAATCAATCATTTTTGTGGCATGATTTGGAAATATTTACTCTAAAAACTTGGAAAGTAGACTGGTTTGGAGAAATAGCATTGTATTTAATTAATTTTTATTTATTTATTTGACTGCATTGGGTCCTAGTTGCAGCACACAGGATCTGATCTTCTTGCTTCATGTGGGATCTTCTGCTGTGACACACAGCCTCTCTAGCTGTGATGCACAGGCTCAGGCACTCTGAGGCATGTGGGATCTTATTCCCCCTACCAGGCTGCCAGGGATGTAACCTGTGTCCCTTGCATTGGCACGTGGATTCCCAACCACTGTTATCACCTGGGAAGTCCCCTAAAAAACATCTGAAGTTTAGTCACTTGTCTGATGTCATCAGGCTCATGAGAGGCACTGAGCTGCAGTCTGCTGCCTCTAGACTCTCCATCTGACTCACTCACAGGCTGAGCTCTGGCCCAGGTTTGTGAGATTTGCTATACGGGGCTCAGACTCCCAGAGTACCTGGCCTAGAGCCCTGCCCGTGGTCATTGGGGCCCTGGACCCACCCACTCACTTCCTTGTAGGGGCTGTAGACCCTCTGGGGTGAGACTGGGGCTGACTCCTTGGGTCTGCCTTTAAAATGTAGGAGCAGTCTGGAGGGGGTACTATGAAAGCAACAATAACAACAAAACACTGAGGTTTGAATTCTGAGGAGATCTTGGCTAAGAAAATTGGTGTGTCCTTTAGCCTTGGGTGATTTTTCACTCTCATGAGGACTGTTTGGACTCTCATCTTTCCACATTCAGAAGTTTTCAGTGCAAGTAAAAAAAAAAAAAAAAAAAAAAAAACACAAAAAAAAACTTTCCTGGATAGGACTGGCACCACTTCCTAGGGGTCTGCATTTTAAAATGTAGCAGCAGAGAAAGCCTTTGTCAAAATTCAAACATCTATTTATGATAGAAACCTTCCAGAAAGCAGGAATAGAAGGAACATACCTCAACATAATAAAAGCTATATATGACAAACCCACAGCAAACATCCTCAATGGTGAGAAATTGAAAGCATTTCCCCTAAAGCCAGGAACAAGGCAAGGGTGCTCACTTTCACTACTACTATTCAACATAGTTTTCTAAGTTTTGACCACAGCAATGAGAGCATAAAAAGAAATAAAAGGAATCCAAATTGGAAAAGAAGTAAAACTCTCACTGTTTGCAGATGACATGATCCTCTGCATAGAAAACCCTAAAGACTCCACCAGAAAATTACTAGAACTAATCATGAATATGGTAAAGTTGCAGGATATAAAATCAACACACAGAAATCCCTTGCATTCCTATACACTAACGATGAGAAAATAGAGAAATTAAGGAAACAATTCCATTCACCATTTTCAATGAAAAGAATAAAATACTTAGGAATATATCTACCTAAGAAACAAAGACCTATATATAGAAAATTATAAAACACTGGTGAAAGAAATCAAGAGGACACTAATAGATGGAGAAACATACCGTGTTCATGGATCGGAAGAATCAATATAGTGAAAATGAGTATACTAACCAAAAGTAATCTATAGATTCAAGGCAATCCCTATCAAGCTACAACAGTATTTTTCACAGAGCTAGAACAAATAATTATTTGTATGGAAATACAAAAAAACTCGAATAGCCAAAGCAATCTTGAGAAAGAAGAATGGAACTGGAGGAATCAACATGCCTGACTTCAGGCTCTACTACAAAGCCATAGTCATCAAGCCAGTATGGTACTGGCACAAAGACAGAAATATAGATCATGGAACAAAACAGAAAGCCCAGAGATAAATCCATGCACCTGTGGACACCTTATCTTTGACAAAGGAGGCAAGAATATACAACAGAGAAAAGACAATCTCTTTACCTAAGTGGTGCTGGGAAAACTGGTCAACCACTTGTAAAAGAATGAAACTGAACACTTTCTAACACCATATACAAAAATAATCTCAAAATGGATTAAAGATCTAAACATAGACAGAAACTATAAAACTCCTAGAGGAGAATAGGCAAAACACTCTCTGACATAAATCACAGAAGACCCTCTATGACCCACCTCCCAGAATATTGGAAATAAAAAGCAAAAATAAACAAATGGACCTAATTAAAATTAAAAGCTTCTGCGCAACAAATGGAAACCTAAGCAAGGTGAAAAGACAGCCTTCAGAATGGGAGAAAATAATAGCAAATGAAGCAACTGACAAAGAATTAATTCAAAAATATACAAGCAACTCCTGCAGCTCAATTCCAAAAATAAATGACCCAATCAAAAAAATGGGCCAAATAACTAAACAGTTTTTCTCCAGAGAAGACATACAGATGGCTAACAAACACATGAAAAGAAACATCACATCATCATTATCAGAGAAATGCAAATCAAAACCACAATGAGGTACCATTTCATGCCAGTCAGATTGACTGCGATCCAAAAGTTTACAAGCAATAAATGCTGGAGAGGTGTGGAGAAAAGGGAACCCTCTTACACTGTTGGTGGAATGCAACTAGTACAGCCCTATGGAGAACAGTGTGGAGATTTCTTTAAAAACTGGAAATATGACGCCAGTAATCCCACTTCTGAGCATACACACCAAGGAAACCAGAATTGAAAGAGACACGTGTACCCCAATGTTCATCACAGCACTGTTTGTAATAGCCAGGACATGGAAGCAACCTAGATGTCCATCAGCAGATGAATGGATAAGAAAGCAGTGGTACATATACACAGTGGAATATTACTCAGCCATTAAAAAGAATACATTTGAATCAGTTCTAAGGAGGTAGGATGAAACTGGAGCCATTATACAGAGTGAAGCCAGCCAGAAAGAAAAACACCAGTACAGTATACTAATGCATATATATGGAATTTAGAAAGATGGTAATGATAACCCTGTATGTGAGATAGCAAAGGAGACACAAATGTATGGAACAGTCTTTTGGACTCTGTGGGGAGGGAGGGGATTGGATGCTTTGGGAGAATGGCATTGAAGCATGTATAATATCATATGTGAAATGAATCGCCAGTCCAGGTTTGATGCATGATACAGGATGCTCGGGCTGGTGCACTGGGATGACCCAGAGGGATGGTAGGGGAGGGAAGTGGG
>NW_017215871.1:0-13593 GCF_001704415.2 Capra hircus
TTCTCAACCGGAAAGTGAGAGAACTCCTGGGGGTCGTGCCACCATTCCCAGATCCCGCAGATGTCTAGTCCATTCCAGGGAAACCTGTTTCCCCTGCACTGCCTCGACTTTCAAGCCGAGGATCGACTCACACCACGGTGGCACGTGGGACAGCCCTGTGGGAAAGCCTCGTGGGAAAGCCTCGTTGGAAAGCCTCGAGGGAAACCCCTGATCCCTTGATCCACGCAAAGGGAAGCGTGACACTGCTGCTTCAGCTCGGGAGGAAAGCGCACGTGCATTCCCCCACTCGAGACGACGGCTGACTCCCGTGGGGAGACTCCAGAAGTACCCCAAGATCCATGTCAGCACTGGAGAGGAATGCTCAGGTTCTGGCACCTACTCCACACAAGATCTTTGCCCCGGCATCGACGGGAGAGGAATCCCGAGAGGCCCGAGAGCAACTCGCATGGGGACTGGCCTTTCTGAGGCCACCAGAGCGGGTCCCTGAGGTCCCCGTCGTAAGTCGAGAGCACCTGCCGCAACTCGAGAAAATCCAGGAGGTTCTCCCCTCCAGGCGAGATGAGGCCCATTTCCGCTGAGGCGTCTCGAGGCTAATCACACCTAACCTCTGGAACTTCCAAAGGGTCCTTCACACCCTTGCTGCAACTCAAGAAGTTCCCCGACATACCCGTCTCCACTCGAGAGGAAGCACGAGTGTCCCACCCACATCCAGAGGAGCCCTGTTTCCGCCTCATAGCTCGAGAGCATTGATCCTTTCCCTGCATGGTCGGAAAAGAATTCACGGCGTTTCCAACGCATCTTAAGTGGAGGCGCTCTCCACAGGAAAATAGAGAGGACTCCAGGGTCGTGCCACCATTCCCAGAGTCCCCCAGATGTCTCAGTCCATTCCAGGGAAACCTTTATTCCCTGCACTGCCTCGACTTTCAAACCGAGGATCGACTCACACCACAGTGGCACGTGGGACAGCCCTGTGGGAAAGCCTCGTGGGAAAGCCTCGAGGGAAAGCCACAGATCCCTTGATCCATGCGAAGGGAAGCGTGACACTGCTGCTACAGATCGGGAGGAAAGCGCACGTGCATGCCCCCAGTGGAGTAGCGGACTGACTGCCCTGAGAGACTCCAGAAGTACACCAAGATCCATGTCAGCACTGCAGAGGAATCCTCAGGTTCCAGCACCGACTCCACACAAGATCTTAGGCACCGGCATCGAAGGGAGAGGAATCCCGAGAGGCCCCCGAGCAACTCGCATGGGGACTGGCCTTTCCTGAGGCCTCCAGAGCGGGTCCCTGAGGTCCCCGTCGTAAGTTGAGAGCAC
Source organism: Capra hircus (assembly GCF_001704415.2). Classification (NCBI taxonomy): domain Eukaryota; kingdom Metazoa; phylum Chordata; class Mammalia; order Artiodactyla; family Bovidae; genus Capra; species Capra hircus. The sequence goes on from NW_017215871.1 coordinate 1,315, forward strand.
CTGCCGCAACTCGAGAAAATCCAGGAGGTTCTCCCCTCCAGGCGAGATGAGGCCCATTTCCGCTGAGGCGTCTCGAGGCTAATCACATCTAACATCTGGAACTTCCAAAGGGTCCTTCACACCCTTGCTGCAACTCAAGAAGTTCCCCGACATACCGGTCTCCACTCAAGAGTAACATGAGAGTCCCGCCCATTTCCAGAGTGGCCCCGTTTCCGACTGCTAGCTCGAGAGGAGGGATCCTTTCCCTGCGTGGTCGGGAAAGAATTCCTAGCATTCCTGTCGCATCTCAAGAGGAGGCGCTCTCCACAGGAAAGACGAGAGGAACTCCAGGATCAGGCCCCATTCCCAGAGTCCCCCTGATTTCTCAGGCCATTGCAGGGAAACCTGTTTTCCCTGCACTGCCTCGACTTTCAAGGGAGGATCGACTCACACCACGGTGGCACGTGGGACAGCCCTGTGGGGAAGCCTCGTGGGAAAGCCCTGTGGGAAAGCCTCGAGGGAAAGCCCCTGATCCCTTGATCCACGCAAAGGGAAGCGTGACACTGCTGCTTCGCTCGGGAGGAAAGCGCACGTGCATTCCCCCACTCGAGACGACGACTGACTCCCCTGGGGAGACTCCAGAAGTACCCCAAGATCCATCTCAGCACTTGAGAGGAATGCTCAGGTTCCGGCACCTACTCCACACAAGATCTTAGGCCCCGGCATCCACTGGAGAGGAATCCCGAGAGGCCCCCGAGCAACTCGCATGGGGACTGGCCTTGCCTGAGGCCACCAGAGCGGGTCCCTGAGGTCCCCGTCGTAAGTCGAGAGCACCTGCCGCAACTCGAGAAAATCCAGGAGGTTCTCCCCTCCAGGCGAGATGAGGCCCATTTCCGCTGAGGCGTCTCGAGGCTAATCACACCTAAACTCTGGAACTTCCAAAGGGTCCTTCACACCCTTGCTGCAACTCAAGAAGTTCCCCGAGATACCCGACTACACTCGAGAGGAAGCACGAGAGTCCCGCCCACATCCAGAGGAGCCCCGTTTCCGCCTCCTAACTCGAGAGGAGGGATCCTTTCCCTGCGTGGTCGGGAAAGAATTCCCGGCGTTCCCGTCACACCTCAAGTGGAGGCGCTCTCCACAGGAAAGGCGAGAGGAACTCCCGGGTTGTGCCACATTCCCAGAGTCCCCCAGATGTGTCAGTCCATTCCAGGGAAACCTGTTTTCCCTGCACTGCCTCGACTTTCAAGCCGAGGATCGACTCACACCTCGGTGGCACGTGGGACAGCCCTGTGGGAAGGCCTCGTGGGAAAGCCTCGAGGGAAAGCCACAGATCCCTTGATCCACGCGACGGGAAGCGTGACACTGCTGTTACAGCTCGGGAGGTAAGCGCACGTGCATACCCGCACTCGAGACGACGAGTGACTCCCCTGGGGAGACTCCAGAAGTACCCCAGGATCCATGTCAGCACTGGAGAGGAATCCTCAGGTTCCGGCACCGACTCCAAACAAGGTCTTAGGGCCTGGCATCGAAGGGAGAGGAATCCCGAGAGGCCCCCGAGCAACTTGCATGGGGACTGGCCTTTCCTGAGGCCACCAGAGCGGGTCCCTGAGGTCCCCGTCGTTAGTCGAGAGCACCTGCCACAACTCGAGAAAATCCAGGAGGTTCTCCCTTCCAGGCGAGATAAGGACCATTTCCGCTGAGGTGTCTCAAGGCTAATCACACCTAACCTCTGGAACTTACAAAGGGTCCTTCACACCCTTGCTGCAACTCAAGAAGATCCCCAACATACCCGTCTCCACTCGAGAGGAAGCACGAGAGTCCCGCCCAAATTCAGAGGAGCCCCGTTTCCGCCTCCTAGCTCGAGAGGAGGGATCCTTTCCATCAGTGATCGGGAAAGAGTTCCCAGTGTTTCCGGTGCATCTCAAGAGGAGGCGATCTCCACAGGAAAGGCGAGAGGAACTCCAGGGACGTGCCACCATTCCCTAAGTCCCCCAGATGTCCCAGTCCATTCCAGGGAAACCTGTTTTCCCTGCACTGCCTCTACTTTCAAGCCGAGGATCGACTCACACCACTGTGGCACGTGGGACAGCCCTGTGGGAAAGCCTCGTGGGAAAGCCTCGAGAGAAAGCCTCGTGGGAAAGCCTCGAGGGAAGCCACAGTTGCTTTGATTCACGCGAACGGAAGTGTGACACTGCTGCTACATCTCGGAAGGAAAGCGCACGTGCATGCCCCCACTCGATACGAGGACTGACTACCCTGGAGAGACTCCAGAAGTACCCCAAGATCCACATCAGCACTGGCGAGGAATCCTCACGTTCCGGCACCGACTCCAAACAAGGTTTTAGGCCCCTGCATCGACGGGAGAAGAATCCCGAGAGGCCCCGAGCAACTAGCATGGGTACTGGCCTTTCCTGAGGCCATCAGAGCGGGTCCCTGAGGTCCCCGTCATAAGTCGAGAGCAACTGCCGCAACTCGATAAAATCCAGGAGGTTCTCCCCTCCAGGCGAGATGAGGCCCGTTTCCTCTGAGGCGTCCCCAGGCTAATCACACCTAACCTCTGGAACTTCGAAAACGTCCTTCACATCCTTGCTGCAACTCAAGAAGTTCCCCGACATACCCGTCTCCACTCGAGAGGAAGCACGAGAGTCCCGCCCACATCCAGAGGAGCCCCGTTTCCGCCTCATAGCACGAGAGGAGGGATCCTTTCCCTGCATGGTCGGGAAAGAATTCCCGGCGTTCCCGTCGCATCTCAAGAGGGTAGGCTTTCCACAGGAAAGGCGTCAGGAACTCCAGGGTCCTTCCACCATTCCCAGAGTCGCCCAGATGTCTCAGGCCATTCCAGGGAAGCCTGTTTTCCCGGCACTGCCTCAAATTTCAAGCCGAGGATCGACTCACACCATGGTGGCACGTGGATAGCGCTGTGGTAAAGCCTCGTGGGAAAGCCTGGTGGGAAAGCCTCTAGGGAAAGCCTCGAGGGAAAGCCACTGTTCCCTTGATTCACGCGAAGGGAAGCATGACACTGCTGCTACAGCTCGGGAGGTAAGCGCTCGTGCATGCCCCCACTCGAGACGAGGACTGACTCCCCTGGGGAGACTCCAGAAGTACCCCAATATCCAAGTCAGCACTGGAGAGGAATCCTCAGGTTCCGGCACCGACTCCAAACAAGGTCTTAGGCCCGGGCATCGACGGTAGTGGAATCCCGAGATGCCCCCGAGCAACTCGCATGGGGACTGGCCTTTCCTGCGGCCACCAGAGAGGGTCCCTGAGGTCTCCGTCGTAAGTCGAGAGCACCTGCCGTAACTCGAGAAAATCCAGGAGGTTCTCCCCTCCAGGCGAGATGAGGCCCATTTCCGCTGAGGCGTCTCGAGGCTAATCACACCTAACCTCTGGAACTTCCAAAGGGTCCTTCACACCCTTGCTGCAACTCAAGAAGTTCCCCGACATACCCGTCTCCACTCGAGAGGAAGCACAAGAGTCCCGCCCACATCCAGAGGAGCCCCGTTTCTGCCTCCTGGCTCGAGAGGAGGGATCCTTTCCCTGCGTGTTCGGGAAAGAATTCCCGGCATTTCCGTCGCATCTCAAGAGGAGGCGCTCTCCACAGGAAAGGCGAGAGGAACTTCAGGGTCGTGCCACCATTCCCAGAGTCACCCAAATGTCTCAGTCCATTCCAGGGAAACATGTTTTCCCTGCACTGCGTCGACTTTCAAGCCGAGGATCGACTCACACCACGGTGGCACGTTGGACAGCCCTGTGGGAAAGCCTCATAGGAAAGCCTCGTGGGAAAGCCTCGAGGGAAAGCCACAGATCCCTTGATCCACGCAAAGGGAAGTGTGACACTGCTGCTACAGCTCGGGAGGAAAGCGCACGTGAATGCCCCCACTCGAGACGAGGACTGACTCCCCTGGGGAGACTCCAGAAGTACCCCAAGATCCATGTCAGCACTGGAGAGGAATCCTCAGGTTCTGGCACTGACTCCACACAAGATCTAGGCCCCAACATCGACGGGAGAGGAATCCCGAGAGACCCCAGAGCAAATCGCATGGGGACTGGCCTTTACTGACGCCACCGGAGCGGGTCCCTGAGGTCCACGTTCTAAGTTGAGAGGACCTGCCGCAACTCGAGAAAATTCAGGAGGTTCTCCCCTCCAGGCGAGGTGAGGCCCATTTCCGCAGAGGCGTCTCGAGGCTAATCACACCTAACCTCGGAACTTCCAAAGGGTCCTTCACACCCTTACTGCAACTCAAGAAGTTCCCCGACATACCCGTCTCCACTCGAGAGGAAGCACGAAAGTTCCGCCCACATCCAGAGGAGCCCCGTTTCCGCCTCCTAGCTCGAGAGGAGGGATCCTTCCCCTGCGTGTTCGGGAAAGAATTCCCGGTGTTCCCGTCGCATCTGAAGAGGAGGAGCTCTCCACAGGAAAGCCGAGAGGAACTCCAGGGTCGTGCCACCATTCCCAGAGTCCCCCAGATGTCTCACTCCATTCCAGGGAAACCTGTTTTCCCTGCACTGCGTCGACTTTCAAGCCGAGGATCGACTCACACCACGGTGGCACGTGGGACAGCCCTGTGGGAAAGACTCGTGGGAAAACCTCGTGGGAAAGCCACGAGGGAAAGCCACAGATCCGTTGATCCACGCGAAGGGAAGCGCCACACTGCTGCTGCAGCTCGGGAGGAAAGCGCTCGTGCATGCCCCGACTCGAGACGAGGATTGACTCCCCTGGAGAGCCTCCAGAAGTAACCCAAGATCCATGTCTGCACTGAAGAGGAAACCTCAGGTTCCAGCACCGACTCCACCCAAGGTCTTAGGCCCCAGCATCGACTGGAGAGGAATCCCGAGAGGCGCCCAAGCAACTCGCATGGGTACTGGCCTTTCCTGAGGCCACCAGAGCGGGTCCCTGAGGTTCCCGACGTAAGTCGAGAGCACCTGCCGCAACTCGAGAAAATCCAGGTGGTTCTCCCCTAAAGGCGAGTTGAGGCCCATTTCCGCAGAGGTGTCTCGAGGCTAATCACACCTAACCTCTGGAACTTCCAAATGGTCCTTCAAAACCATGCTGCAACTCAAGAAGATCCCCGACATACCCGTCTCCACTCGAGAGGAAGCACGAGAGTCCCGCCCACATCCAGAGGAGCCCCGTTTCCGCCTCCTAGCTCGAGAGGAGGGATCCTTTCCCTGCGTGGTCGGGAAAGAATTCCCGGCGTTCCCGTCGCATCTCAAGAGGAGGCGCTTTCCACAGGAAAGGCGAGAGGAACTCCAGGGTCGTGCCACCATTCCCAGAGTCCCCCAGATGTCTCAGTCCATTCCAGGGAATCCTGTTTTTCCTGTACTGCCTCGACTTTCAAGCCGAGGATCGACTCACACCACGGTGGCACGTGGGACAGCCCTGTGGGAAAGCCTCGTGGGAAAACCTCGTTGGAAAGCCTCGAGGGAAAGCCCCTGATCCCTTGATCCACGCAAAGAGAAGCGTGACACTGCTGCTTCAGCTCGGGAGGAAAGCGCACGTGCATTCCCCCACTCGAGACGACGACTGACTCCCCTCGGGAGACTCCAGAAGTACCCCAAGATCCATGTCAGCACTGGAGAGGAATGCTCAGGTTCCGGCACCTACTCCACACAAGATCTTAGCCCCGGCATAGACGGGAGAGGAATCCTGAGAGGCCCCCGAGCAATTCGCAAGGGGACTGGCCTTTCCTGAGGCCACCAGAGCGGGTCCCTGAGGTCCCCGTCGTAAGTCGAGAGCACCTGCCGCAACTCGAGAAAATCCAGGAGGTTCTCCCCTCCAGGCGAGATGAGGCCCATTTCCGCTTAGGCGTCTCCAGGCTAATCACATCTAACATCTGGAACTTCCAAAGGGTCCTTCACACCCTTGCTGCAACTCAAGAAGTTCCCCGACATACCCGTCTCCACTCGAGAGGAAGCACGAGAGTCCCGCCCACATCCAGAGGAGCCCCGTTTCAGCCTCCTAGCTCGAGAGGAGGGATCCTTTCCCTGCGTGCTCGGGAAAGAATTCCCGGCGTTCCCGTCGCATCTCAAGAGGAGGCGCTCTCAACCGGAAAGGCGAGAGGAACTCCTGGGTCGTGCCACCATTCCCAGATCCCGCAGATGTCTAGTCCATTCCAGGGAAACCTGTTTCCCCTGCACTGCCTCGACTTTCAAGCCGAGGATCGACTCACACCACGGTGGCACGTGGGACAGCCCTGTGGGAAAGCCTCGTGGGAAAGCCTCGTTGGAAAGCCTCGAGGGAAACCCCTGATCCCTTGATCCACGCAAAGGGAAGCGTGACACTGCTGCTTCAGCTCGGGAGGAAAGCGCACGTGCATTCCCCCACTCGAGACGACGGCTGACTCCCGTGGGGAGACTCCAGAAGTACCCCAAGATCCATGTCAGCACTGGAGAGGAATGCTCAGGTTCTGGCACCTACTCCACACAAGATCTTTGCCCCGGCATCGACGGGAGAGGAATCCCGAGAGGCCCGAGAGCAACTCGCATGGGGACTGGCCTTTCTGAGGCCACCAGAGCGGGTCCCTGAGGTCCCCGTCGTAAGTCGAGAGCACCTGCCGCAACTCGAGAAAATCCAGGAGGTTCTCCCCTCCAGGCGAGATGAGGCCCATTTCCGCTGAGGCGTCTCGAGGCTAATCACACCTAACCTCTGGAACTTCCAAAGGGTCCTTCACACCCTTGCTGCAACTCAAGAAGTTCCCCGACATACCCGTCTCCACTCGAGAGGAAGCACGAGTGTCCCACCCACATCCAGAGGAGCCCTGTTTCCGCCTCATAGCTCGAGAGCATTGGATCCTTTCCCTGCATGGTCGGAAAAGAATTCACGGCGTTTCCAACGCATCTTAAGTGGAGGCGCTCTCCACAGGAAAATAGAGAGGAACTCCAGGGTCGTGCCACCATTCCCAGAGTCCCCCAGATGTCTCAGTCCATTCCAGGGAAACCTTTATTCCCTGCACTGCCTCGACTTTCAAACCGAGGATCGACTCACACCACAGTGGCACGTGGGACAGCCCTGTGGGAAAGCCTCGTGGGAAAGCCTCGAGGGAAAGCCACAGATCCCTTGATCCATGCGAAGGGAAGCGTGACACTGCTGCTACAGATCGGGAGGAAAGCGCACGTGCATGCCCCCAGTCGGAGTAGCGGACTGACTGCCCTGGAGAGACTCCAGAAGTACACCAAGATCCATGTCAGCACTGGCAGAGGAATCCTCAGGTTCCAGCACCGACTCCACACAAGATCTTAGGCACCGGCATCGAAGGGAGAGGAATCCCGAGAGGCCCCCGAGCAACTCGCATGGGGACTGGCCTTTCCTGAGGCCATCCAGAGCGGGTCCCTGAGGTCCCCGTCGTAAGTTGAGAGCACCTGCCGCAACTCGAGAAAATCCAGGAGGTTCTCCCCTCCAGGCGAGATGAGGCCCATTTCCGCTGAGGCGTCTCGAGGCTAATCACATCTAACATCTGGAACTTCCAAAGGGTCCTTCACACCCTTGCTGCAACTCAAGAAGTTCCCCGACATACCCGGTCTCCACTCGAAGAGTAAGCATGAGAGTCCCGCCCATTCCAGAGTGAGCCCCGTTTCCGACTGCTAGCTCGAGAGGAGGGATCCTTTCCCTGCGTGGTCGGGAAAGAATTCCTAGCATTCCTGTCGCATCTCAAGAGGAGGCGCTCTCCACAGGAAAGACGAGAGGAACTCCAGGATCAGTGCCACCATTCCCAGAGTCCCCCTGATTTCTCAGGCCATTGCCAGGGAAACCTGTTTTCCCTGCACTGCCTCGACTTTCAAGCGAGGATCGACTCACACCACGGTGGCACGTGGGACAGCCCTGTGGGGAAGCCTCGTGGGAAAGCCCTGTGGGAAAGCCTCGAGGGAAAGCCCCTGATCCCTTGATCCACGCAAAGGGAAGCGTGACACTGCTGCTTCAGCTCGGGAGGAAAGCGCACGTGCATTCCCCCACTCGAGACGACGACTGACTCCCCTGGGGAGACTCCAGAAGTACCCCAAGATCCATCTCAGCACTTGAGAGGAATGCTCAGGTTCCGGCACCTACTCCACACAAGATCTTAGGCCCCGGCATCCACTGGAGAGGAATCCCGAGAGGCCCCCGAGCAACTCGCATGGGGACTGGCCTTGCCTGAGGCCACCAGAGCGGGTCCCTGAGGTCCCCGTCGTAAGTCGAGAGCACCTGCCGCAACTCGAGAAAATCCAGGAGGTTCTCCCCTCCAGGCGAGATGAGGCCCATTTCCGCTGAGGCGTCTCGAGGCTAATCACACCTAAACTCTGGAACTTCCAAAGGGTCCTTCACACCCTTGCTGCAACTCAAGAAGTTCCCCGACATACCCGACTACACTCGAGAGGAAGCACGAGAGTCCCGCCCACATCCAGAGGAGCCCCGTTTCCGCCTCCTAACTCGAGAGGAGGGATCCTTTCCCTGCGTGGTCGGGAAAGAATTCCCGGCGTTCCCGTCACATCCTCAAGTGGAGGCGCTCTCCACAGGAAAGGCGAGAGGAACTCCCGGGTTGTGCCACATTCCCAGAGTCCCCCAGATGTGTCAGTCCATTCCAGGGAAACCTGTTTTCCCTGCACTGCCTCGACTTTCAAGCCGAGGATCGACTCACACCTCGGTGGCACGTGGGACAGCCCTGTGGGAAGGCCTCGTGGGAAAGCCTCGAGGGAAAGCCACAGATCCCTTGATCCACGCGACGGGAAGCGTGACACTGCTGTTACAGCTCGGGAGGTAAGCGCACGTGCATACCCGCACTCGAGACGACGAGTGACTCCCCTGGGGAGACTCCAGAAGTACCCCAGGATCCATGTCAGCACTGGAGAGGAATCCTCAGGTTCCGGCACCGACTCCAAACAAGGTCTTAGGGCCCTGGCATCGAAGGGAGAGGAATCCCGAGAGGCCCCCGAGCAACTTGCATGGGGACTGGCCTTTCCTGAGGCCACCAGAGCGGGTCCCTGAGGTCCCCGTCGTTAGTCGAGAGCACCTGCCACAACTCGAGAAAATCCAGGAGGTTCTCCCTTCCAGGCGAGATAAGGACCATTTCCGCTGAGGTGTCTCAAGGCTAATCACACCTAACCTCTGGAACTTACAAAGGGTCCTTCACACCCTTGCTGCAACTCAAGAAGATCCCCAACATACCCGTCTCCACTCGAGAGGAAGCACGAGAGTCCCGCCCAAATTCAGAGGAGCCCCGTTTCCGCCTCCTAGCTCGAGAGGAGGGATCCTTTCCATCAGTGATCGGGAAAGAGTTCCCAGTGTTTCCGGTGCATCTCAAGAGGAGGCGATCTCCACAGGAAAGGCGAGAGGAACTCCAGGGACGTGCCACCATTCCCTAAGTCCCCCAGATGTCCCAGTCCATTCCAGGGAAACCTGTTTTCCCTGCACTGCCTCTACTTTCAAGCCGAGGATCGACTCACACCACTGTGGCACGTGGGACAGCCCTGTGGGAAAGCCTCGTGGGAAAGCCTCGAGAGAAAGCCTCGTGGGAAAGCCTCGAGGGAAGCCACAGTTGCTTTGATTCACGCGAACGGAAGTGTGACACTGCTGCTACATCTCGGAAGGAAAGCGCACGTGCATGCCCCCACTCGATACGAGGACTGACTACCCTGGAGAGACTCCAGAAGTACCCCAAGATCCACATCAGCACTGGCGAGGAATCCTCACGTTCCGGCACCGACTCCAAACAAGGTTTTAGGCCCCTGCATCGACGGGAGAAGAATCCCGAGAGGCCCCGAGCAACTAGCATGGGTACTGGCCTTTCCTGAGGCCATCAGAGCGGGTCCCTGAGGTCCCCGTCATAAGTCGAGAGCAACTGCCGCAACTCGATAAAATCCAGGAGGTTCTCCCCTCCAGGCGAGATGAGGCCCGTTTCCTCTGAGGCGTCCCCAGGCTAATCACACCTAACCTCTGGAACTTCGAAAACGTCCTTCACATCCTTGCTGCAACTCAAGAAGTTCCCCGACATACCCGTCTCCACTCGAGAGGAAGCACGAGAGTCCCGCCCACATCCAGAGGAGCCCCGTTTCCGCCTCATAGCACGAGAGGAGGGATCCTTTCCCTGCATGGTCGGGAAAGAATTCCCGGCGTTCCCGTCGCATCTCAAGAGGGTAGGCTTTCCACAGGAAAGGCGTCAGGAACTCCAGGGTCCTTCCACCATTCCCAGAGTCGCCCAGATGTCTCAGGCCATTCCAGGGAAGCCTGTTTTCCCGGCACTGCCTCAAATTTCAAGCCGAGGATCGACTCACACCATGGTGGCACGTGGATAGCGCTGTGGTAAAGCCTCGTGGGAAAGCCTGGTGGGAAAGCCTCTAGGGAAAGCCTCGAGGGAAAGCCACTGTTCCCTTGATTCACGCGAAGGGAAGCATGACACTGCTGCTACAGCTCGGGAGGTAAGCGCTCGTGCATGCCCCCACTCGAGACGAGGACTGACTCCCCTGGGGAGACTCCAGAAGTACCCCAATATCCAAGTCAGCACTGGAGAGGAATCCTCAGGTTCCGGCACCGACTCCAAACAAGGTCTTAGGCCCGGGCATCGACGGTAGTGGAATCCCGAGATGCCCCCGAGCAACTCGCATGGGGACTGGCCTTTCCTGCGGCCACCAGAGAGGGTCCCTGAGGTCTCCGTCGTAAGTCGAGAGCACCTGCCGTAACTCGAGAAAATCCAGGAGGTTCTCCCCTCCAGGCGAGATGAGGCCCATTTCCGCTGAGGCGTCTCGAGGCTAATCACACCTAACCTCTGGAACTTCCAAAGGGTCCTTCACACCCTTGCTGCAACTCAAGAAGTTCCCCGACATACCCGTCTCCACTCGAGAGGAAGCACAAGAGTCCCGCCCACATCCAGAGGAGCCCCGTTTCTGCCTCCTGGCTCGAGAGGAGGGATCCTTTCCCTGCGTGTTCGGGAAAGAATTCCCGGCATTTCCGTCGCATCTCAAGAGGAGGCGCTCTCCACAGGAAAGGCGAGAGGAACTTCAGGGTCGTGCCACCATTCCCAGAGTCACCCAAATGTCTCAGTCCATTCCAGGGAAACATGTTTTCCCTGCACTGCGTCGACTTTCAAGCCGAGGATCGACTCACACCACGGTGGCACGTTGGACAGCCCTGTGGGAAAGCCTCATAGGAAAGCCTCGTGGGAAAGCCTCGAGGGAAAGCCACAGATCCCTTGATCCACGCAAAGGGAAGTGTGACACTGCTGCTACAGCTCGGGAGGAAAGCGCACGTGAATGCCCCCACTCGAGACGAGGACTGACTCCCCTGGGGAGACTCCAGAAGTACCCCAAGATCCATGTCAGCACTGGAGAGGAATCCTCAGGTTCTGGCACTGACTCCACACAAGATCTAGGCCCCAACATCGACGGGAGAGGAATCCCGAGAGACCCCAGAGCAAATCGCATGGGGACTGGCCTTTACTGACGCCACCGGAGCGGGTCCCTGAGGTCCACGTTCTAAGTTGAGAGGACCTGCCGCAACTCGAGAAAATTCCAGGAGGTTCTCCCCTCCAGGCGAGGTGAGGCCCATTTCCGCAGAGGCGTCTCGAGGCTAATCACACCTAACCTCGGAACTTCCAAAGGGTCCTTCACACCCTTACTGCAACTCAAGAAGTTCCCCGACATACCCGTCTCCACTCGAGAGGAAGCACGAAAGTTCCGCCCACATCCAGAGGAGCCCCGTTTCCGCCTCCTAGCTCGAGAGGAGGGATCCTTCCCCTGCGTGTTCGGGAAAGAATTCCCGGTGTTCCCGTCGCATCTGAAGAGGAGGAGCTCTCCACAGGAAAGCCGAGAGGAACTCCAGGGTCGTGCCACCATTCCCAGAGTCCCCCAGATGTCTCACTCCATTCCAGGGAAACCTGTTTTCCCTGCACTGCGTCGACTTTCAAGCCGAGGATCGACTCACACCACGGTGGCACGTGGGACAGCCCTGTGGGAAAGACTCGTGGGAAAACCTCGTGGGAAAGCCACGAGGGAAAGCCACAGATCCGTTGATCCACGCGAAGGGAAGCGCCACACTGCTGCTGCAGCTCGGGAGGAAAGCGCTCGTGCATGCCCCGACTCGAGACGAGGATTGACTCCCCTGGAGAGCCTCCAGAAGTAACCCAAGATCCATGTCTGCACTGAAGAGGAAACCTCAGGTTCCAGCACCGACTCCACCCAAGGTCTTAGGCCCCAGCATCGACTGGGAGAGGAATCCCGAGAGGCGCCCCAAGCAACTCGCATGGGTACTGGCCTTTCCTGAGGCCCACCAGAGCGGACTTCACAGGTGCCTCTCGACTTACGTCGCGAACTCAAGTGCGACCCGCCTCT